>NW_019402158.1:17747-25322 GCF_000591075.1 Eurytemora carolleeae
AGAGGGGGGTGGGATAAAAAGACATGTACGTCTGTTAGGTTTGTTTTTACAAAGAATAAAGACACACAAGCCGGTGTCTCATATCTGTTCGTGAATCTTTCTTTTTTGTTGTTGTAAATTCTATTTTTTTCTTTTCAATATTTGAATCTGTCCATTTAGTCTTAACTTGTCTTTGTGTCTTTAATATGTTTGTCTGTCTCTGTCTGTCTAGAATCTGTATGCTACCTAGTATCTGTACAGCTATTATTTTCTGTTATTTTATCTAATATATATCTGTATGTGTCTATGTGTTGCAAAAGGTTTGAACCTTGTGAAATGTTTAAAATACAAATTATAATTTCATCTGGTAGAATTTCCATTCCTCCTCTCTCCTTACTTTCATCTATAAAAGATCAAAAGAAATCCTCTAGTCCTCCCCCAGAGGAACTGTGATAGGCAAGATGATAGAGGTATGTGTGTGAGTGTGTGTGTGTGTGAGTGTTAGAACACGAATATATATATTCCTGCATATAACTTCAAAGGCTGAAACTTCTATCAGAATGTCTAATACACTTCATTCACTCATTCATCAAACCATGCCTTTTATCCATCCATCCATCTTCCCATCATAGCCTTCTGCAGCTATCCATCCTTGCATTCATCCATGATATGATATTCATCTTTCCATTTTTCATCCATATTTTTCAGCTCTTCCATTCAAATGTCTATCAAATCTTCCATTTTTCTTCCGTCATCTATTCATCCATTTATCCAACTATCTATCCATCTATCTACCAGACCAGGCCAATTAAATGGTTTGGATATATTTCAATATGGGTTTAGAACAACTGATATTATTGACTTATTTCATGTCAGAAAACCAGTTTAAAATTTTCTCAGGGTTAATATATTCTCCAGTTTTTACTCACCCTCTAGTTTAACCTGGTATACTTTTCGTCCCTTAAAATCTAGAAAAGCGATTCTAGGACTCGTTCTGGGGGAAATTTTAGCGTGAAAAGTTCCTCTGAATGTATCAAGATTAGATCAAGAATTCCTGAAATGGCTTCTGTTTCTACATCAAATCATCAGTGAGGGGGGGGGGGGGCACTTTTCCAAGATTTAGAATAAGATTCTTTTTTAAGGTTGGAATATTTGTTGCAATGCAACTTACTTCCATGTGTATTGTTTAACTAAAAAAATATAATTTTTTAAAATTATTTTTGATCATTTGTTTTATATAACTTTTCTTTAAATAATCTAAATACTATTGTCTTTTTTGTTGTTATTTCATTTCTGGGGTCTTAAAGCAGTCCCCGTAGATTTACGCGGGAGATCGGAGTTTCTCCTCGCGGATTTTCCCGTAAAGATTGGCGGCATTCTCCGGAGGTTGCGTGATTCTTTACAAATTAAAATGGCGGCAAGAACTCTGTTTGGTTTCTTACAGATCTTATCAGTTTAGGTTAAACGGTGATTTCCGTTAAGTGTCAGAACTGAAGCATCGAGCGGTTGAGATTTCTTTGCTCTCTGCCTCACACACTGTCATGCTCATAAATTCACGCGCTCATGCGCATAATAATTGCCGCGCATTTTTATCTTTAAATAAAACTACATGCTCAATAAAATTGTTGGGCTGAAGTAAACATATGTTTTTAGGCCCTGGATGCATTGTATGCAGAGAGGAGAGGAATTTGGGAATGCTTTTTAAATCCCTAAAATCTGTTAGAGCCGGTCCTGAAAAAGTCTGAATACTAAAGAGAGACAATCTAAAGACATGTTTGAAAAATTCCGGGATAATTGCGTGTTATCAAGTGCTGTTAGTGTGTACACGTCGACACGTTTTAAGGAACCCTCTGTTGTACGCCAGAGCTCTTAAAACCTCCCCCGGGCCACTTTTAAAATTTGAGCGGGGCGTGAGTTTTTATTATTTAACAATTCTTTGATTTATTGGTTATTTCAGCAGGGGTGGTTATTCACTTTTAACAGAACAAAAATTATAATTAAAAATTGTAAAAAAAATGTTGTTGTTTTTAAAAAAAAAACACTTAGCATTTCACTTAATTATCTCTATCTATAAATGTTTGGAACATGAGTAAGGGATAAACACAACTGCTTTTTCTATTTTTGAAAAATATAAATGTCACGAGATCGCAAAGTCGTACCAAGATTGGAGTGATGGACAATGAACAAACACACACACAGATAATCACGGACACACATCAAACAAACAGACAGAGGCAATAAAACGTGACTAATTTGTCCTTTTACTCTGATAATGTATAATACTACAGGTTGATTATTCTTTAATACGTAGCGTAGCAGAGGTGTCCAGTTATATAGTAGATATCAGGGGAGGGATAAATTACCCATTTAATACAACCAGGGGTAAATATTATTTTTAAAATCTATCCCCCCCCCCCCAAATAAATTCATTCTCAATCTTTTTCTGAAAATCAACCCCGCCCTCTCTCCCAATAAATGTTTATTGAGAAAATATAGGTGGTCATCTAAAAAAACAACCTCTTGAAATTTGTTTACAATTTTCTTTTTTATAGTATTTTTGTATTTTCTCCGACCCTCCTGGAAAAATGTTCGTTTTTTAAATTTTTCTCAGGTTTATGTAAACAATGAACAAGTGTTTTAGTTCCGGATGGTTTTTATCAAAACATTTTCCTAAATTTATATTTTGATTGATTAAATAATAAATTTCAATTTTAGGTGTAGAAACATGTAATTTAATAATTCCATGTCTTCCGGTACAAATATCTATCTATCTATCTATATAAATACAATACATATACAGTACACTAAATACAAAACATATACAGTACACTAAATATATTACATATACAGTACACTAAATATATACATATGCAGTACACTAAATATATTACATATACAGTACACTAAATATATTACATATACAGTACACTAAATATATTGCATATACAGTACACTAAATATATTACATATACAGTACACTAAATACAAAACATATACAGTACACTAAATATAATAAGTACATAAAGGGACTGTAGACGGAATTCAAGTGACCCTACAACTTCAGAGTGGCATATCCGATTCCCAACCGAATGCTTAAAAGCTTTGTTGTCTGTTAAAGAATGAATTAGATATCCACGTTTTTCTCTTGGAAAATCAATTATGATATTATTATGTATTATAATAGTAATTATGTACACGGTTGATTTGCGGATTTTTGCTGCAGAAACTATGGAGGAAATTGTCCGAATTTAACACTTTTTAAGCTAGAATATCAGCAGCGATATCTTTTACAATATTGTTGTAACGGAGTATCAACGATAGTTTCTTTAAGATATATTTACTCAAGTTTAGACAAAACAGACCTTTTTTAAATATTCTTTTTACTTTTCAGGCAAGTAGAGGCGGGTCTCCTCTTTCTCCATTTTTAGACCCTTTAGGGTCACCTCCTCCTGCTCATATGGGGTCCCTAGGATCCCTTAGTAGACCTTCTTTATACCCTATACCTAGCCAGTATCCCTATCCAACAATAGGTAAAACATAAAATTTATTTTAATGACAAATAATAAATTTTAAAACAAGATTAAAAAAGATAATCAATCATTAATTTACTTAATGCTCAATAAGATGATTAAAGATTATGAATGAATTTTTTAAAGAAAGGATGAATATTAAATATGCATAATAAAATGAATAAAAAAGAAAAAATAGGCAAATAAATAAAAGAATGAAATAACGAATCAATTAATCAATGAAAGGATGAATTGATATGTGGATGAAAAGATTAATTCAAATTGTTTAATAAATGAATTAACCAATGATCAGGTATGGATCAGCTGGCAGCATGGCACTACCAGGGGCGAGGAATGTCCCCCTACTCCCTGGCTGGTTTAACCCCTACCTCCCTTAGCTCCCCTATCTCTAGGTTCTCCCCTGGAGGGGGCCTTATACCACCTCATCCAGGTAGATTTATTCTCGAGTCTTAGTCCCCCAGACCCAACTCTAGGGATCAACGTTAGACCCGACTGGATGAGTTTTTTCGAAGTTATCTTTTATTTTTAAATTGAACTCTTTTAGTAAGAACATGCCTCGAATCTTAACTTTTAAAAAAAAATTTAAAAACTCAGTCTCGACTCTGCTCGAATCCCAACTTTAGCGATCAGCATTAGACCCTTCTTGAAGAGTAATTAACGGACTTTTGTCCGAATATGTCTCGAGTGTTATCTTTGTTCAGTCTTGAGACAAGCTTAGTCTCGAGTCTTAATCCCTTTGTCCCAACTTTAATGTTCAAAATAAGACCGGAGTTAAGTCATTGATTGATTTTTAAAGTTGACTCAATTAGTCCAAACATGCCTCTAGTGTTATATCAGGTCTTAATGGCAGCTAAGTCAAATTTTGCTTGATTTATTTAAACTATCACAAAGATAAATGTACATTAGACGCCTGGCATACTAGTTTCAAGTTTCAAGAAAAAATAAAGAAGTAATCTTCACTTTTTGCCATTTCAATCCTTTAAAATCTACTTTTTAAAATCTTTTTTGACTGTTTTTATTTTCAGATTTTGGTTTTTCAGGATTTGGATTTCCCCCCGGATTCTCCCCTCACCTACCTCATATCAAGCAGGAGTATGATCGACCTCCAGGTCTGATTCATCACCCGGGGGATCAAGATAAACATGAGAGTCCGAAAAAGAAGGTAAAATTTTCAGAAAGATGCGTTTTTTAAACATCAAAGGTTTTAAAAGGCTCTTTTAAGAATTTAGAATTTTTATCAAACTTTTAAGACATTGTTCATAAGTCTTACTCTGGCATAGGATGTAAAGACAAAACGCAAAATGAACTTTTTGTGAAATCGTTCAAATGTATAATTGTCAAATTAAAAATATTTATAATAGCAAACTTTTAGATATTAGTATTTTCGAAAATATAAGCATCTCAGCTTTTTTTGAAGCGGAATCCTTCTAAAACTACTACTACTACCACCCACTTCTATTGCTATAAAACAGATCAATCTCATAAAAAATAGGAAAAAGAAAAAAAACTTAAAGCTCCTTGTAATCGTAACTATAGGTTATCTTGTTTGTAAACAACTGTACTGTACACAACAATTAATTTCTGTGTTTAGGAGCCGCATATTAAGAAACCCTTAAACGCGTTTATGCTGTACATGAAGGAAATGCGCCCCGTTGTACAAGCCGAGTGTACACTCAAGGAATCAGCTGCAATCAACCAAATTCTAGGACGTAGGGTAAGTTTTTCTTTCGCTATTCATGTCATTGTCCATTGTTCTTATATTACTGTTTGCTTGTAATCTTGTAATAAAGATTTTTTGTTTTGTATTGACAATTTATTTAAAACTTTTTCAGATCTTCAGATGGAGAATGATGAAAAAAAAATATATAAATCATAGTAAAATTTATAAATTCAAGTTTTGGGAGGATTTTGCCGGTTCCAGTGATAATAATAAAAATGATTAATATTTCTAATTTCCAGTGGCATGGGTTGACCCGGGAAGAACAGGCTAAATACTACGAAAAAGCGCGACAAGAACGACAGCGACACATGCAGATGTACCCACATTGGAACGCGCGCGACAACTATAGATACGGACAGAAGAAGAAGAAACGAAAGCGCGATAAAAGCGATGATCCGGGTAAACATATAGCTAATAATTTGTACTTTTTTAGTGGCACTCGCTTGCGCGGGCAGATCAGGCGCGATTTTATGAATTGGCGCGACAAGAGCGATTGGAACATAATGCTAAATATCCCCAATGGACTGCAAGGCAAACAAAGCTCCGTGATAGAATAAAAAGAAAAATTGGGGTTTTGGGGAATTTTTTTCCTTTCCAATTTAAGGAGCTAAGTTTAACCATACAGAGACAATTATGCTAAACGGAAAAAGAAAAGACGATCGATTGATAAAAAACAAGATGGAGGTAGAACATGTGTGTTCTTGGTTTGGTTTGGTTTGATTTTCGGGATGGAAAAGTTTAAAAGTTTTTAACCATTGTCTAGGTTTTGTTAATCTTGTTCTAAATTGGTGATGGTGTTATTAACATTTTAATCTGATGAAACCTGTCCTACACCCTGACATTTTTTCGAATTTGAAATGTATGTATTCGTTTATTATGGCCTCAGCCTCTCCTGAACTCGAAGATTGTGTAAATATAGTTCTGGGTAACCTACTCATTTTTCATTCAAGAATTGTGCTTTAAATAACCGTTTTCTAACTTCCTTTATGCACTAACCCCCTCCCACTCATGCTTTGTACCTTGAACAATACTGTACCCCTCCCCTTTCATGTGCAATACCCCCTCCTCCATTTCCTGCACTGGTTCTCCCCTGTATTTTGCCGATTTGGTTTTTTCAAGATTGAAAAATTCCACCTTTTTTCATTAGATCTGCAATAAGTGTATACAGGGGTTTAGGCAGTAAATTTGTGCATTTTACTCACCCCCCCCCCCCCCTCTTCATAAAATCAATTAAACGATTCTCCATTTTCAATTATTTAAGCAGAATATTTTAAGATTTAATATTGGAAAATTCCTTGCAAATTTTCCACCCCGAAAATTATAAGGGGCTTAAAGAGGGATTATGACCCCCCCCATCCCTAACTCCGCCCCTGACTTGAAGCTGGATATTTTGACGAGAAAATTATTATGGGCCAGTGCCCTGGTTTGAATTCTGCACGGGATTTTTTTTGCGGATTTCTTGGAAAACTTTTGTCAATTTGTATGATTTTATAGGAATCAGTATGCAAGGGGGGCGGGAGAAGGTGGGGTTTATACGTAGAGCCCACCAATTTTTTACCTCCAGCATGCATTGAGATGTTGAATGTAATATTTTTCTATTTTGTGGAAAAAACCTCCCATACTCCTCTCCCCTTGCATATTCAGCTCAATTTCACACTAATTTTGCGCAATTTTAATCGGACGCCATTTTTTATTTTCTCCGCCATCTTGAATTTATTTATCTTCTATTTCAGCTGCTTCCATGAAGAAATGCCGCGCAAGATACGGGCTGGACCAACAAAATCTGTGGTGTAAGCCCTGCAGGTATGTGATGCTTCTATTGTTAACATATTTACTAACAACGTTGTTTACTAACATGGTGGTGGAATTAATAACTATTGTAACTAACCACGGATTTTGGAATTGAACTTCGTCGTGCATCTATCTATATATCTAACCTTCTAAATGAAAGACCTAATATCTAATAGGAGAGAAAATTAGCTGTTATGTTTAATTATATAGCTGAGCTATTACTTTCTTTTTCCATCTACATTCATCCATTTAAAGTTGTAATCATCAATCGGCTATCCTCCATTTCTACATTATTATGTTAATGTTTGTCTCTCTACTAATAAGATAAAATCTTAAAAACTTAATTTTTTCTTTGATTTTCTGTTCTATGATCATTTAAAGTACTATCTATCTATCTAACTGTCTGTCTGTCTGTGTGTACTAATTACAGGGTATGAAAATACAAAGAAGATTGGTTTAGTAGAGTTCAGTTTAACAGATCCTTTAACTAAACTATTTGTCTTTATGGACCAAAAAGGGTGTATAATTATACAAATAACCGGGGGGGGGGGGGGG
>NW_019402158.1:25370-31183 GCF_000591075.1 Eurytemora carolleeae
GGGGGAGAAGAAATGTAAATAATTTTTTTGTCGAGGCTTAGAAAAAAAATCAATTGCATAATATGTCAAAATGTCAATAACATAATTTAAGCTCGTGGCTTATCTTAATACTTTCCTGTTAAAAAATCAGAAATGGGATCAAGGCGATGCATTGTGCAGAAAGAAACCTTGTAGAATTGAATGTTGTGGAATGGAAGTAGAAATTTTAAAGAAAAGAATACATAATTACGTCTCCTCTACTCAGAATGAAATTAATTAATCTGAATCTGAGATTAGTTGAATTCCAGTTTATGCAATCTTACTCAGGAGGAGAAGGTCTTAAGATTCTTAAAATGAACATGGCTTATTTCATCCTGTGTACCTGTTATCAAATTGTTATTATTATTGTCAACTTAATTATTATTATTATTATAATTATTTACATGCAGCCCACCGCCAGTAGGATACAACGGTAGTATATCCCATTTATCCCCTGGTGCTAATTCAATAAGTTCTTCTATATCTCCTACCCGACCCTCATCATACCTTACAGCCCAATCCTCCTTCCTAATAGAGGAATCAAGAACTTATCTATCTCAAGTATCCCCGAACCCCCCTAACTCTTACCCTCCAGACATATCTCCTAACCGCCCTACCTCCTACCCTCCAGACATATCTCCTAACCGCCCTACCTCCTACCCTCCAGACATATCTCCTAACCACCCTGCCTCTTACCCTCCAGGAATCTCTCCAAGCCACCCTACCTCCTACCCTCAAGGAGTATCACCCAGCCACCCTACATCCTACCCCGCAGGAGTACCTCCTAACCGCCCTACCTCCTACCCCCCGGGGGTATCTTCTCCAATCTCAACCTACTCAGAAGTCCCAACATTAACATATTCTCCTCCCTTTCCCAAAAATGTACCTGAAAAACTAGCAAGGAATGGTTGAACGTATCAAAAAATCTTTAAAATGAGGGAAATTTTAAACTTGAATATTTGCGGTAAATGAGAAAATGCAATATAAAATGCAATATACAAATGTAAATCTAACCTAATGTGAATTTTTTTAAATCATGAAAAAAATTGGAGCTACCGGTAAATTTTTCTTAAATATCTGATTTATGATACCACCACTCTGGAAGATGTGGTCTTGAGTCCCGAGGTTACAGAAGAGATTGCACCTCTGTGGATAAGGTGGCCTCCAGTTTAGAGGACTTCACACTAGTTGCAGTTTGCAGATCTCCATGTCAGAAGGGATTGGAGGAACTTTATCATCATTTAAATAGATAAAACATTTCTTTAGGATTTTAATCGATAACTGAAATTTAAAGAAATATATTTTAGTAAATTTTCTCATCACTTTTTTTCCTTCAAACCAGAACACATCCAATGGACCCTCCTCACCTCTAATGGCCAATTGTCATACGCCCCCGCCACCAACCTCCCATACCATTTTAGGTACGTCTAAAAACCCTAAGGCGAAACATAAAAATGAATTTTTATAAATTTAATCTTTAGCAGCATGACCCTCGAAGCCTGTGAGGCTGTGAGAGGTCGAGCCGAAAGAGATCAGAACCGCCATTTTCTCAGCTGCGGCGGAAACGTCTAAAATACAAGATGGCGGTTAAAACGTGCTTTCTCCTGGCAGTGAGTTTAATTGGCGACCACTTTCTCCCTTAGTTTAAGTCCTTCTTGATTAAATGTTCTTAAAGTATTCCTGTACTCGTGTGTATGTATATAGTATATGCATGATTGTTTTATAATGTCTGGTTTTGTGTCTACTCGAGACTCTCTGTTGGCTTAATTTCATTGTTTTATTGCTTGTTTCCGGTTGGAAATCTTTAATTACTGTCTGTGGGTTAGAATATGCACTCTACGTGTTGGTTTTATGTCTAAAGGGGGAAATTAATATATTTATAGATTTACTGCATTAATGCATGCTTGTATCTTTATTGCATGTTATATGTCCTCAATGCATGCTGTATTTGTATTGCATCTTATATATCCACAAGTTCATGCTTTATTTATCTTTTTACAAATGTAAGCGTTTTGATAACTGCATGCATACTAACAAAACTTCAGATTAATGATAAATTAATTTAATATTTATTTTCGAATTCAAAATTTGATTAGAAAGAAGTAAATGAGAAAAAATACTTAACTTTTTTGTTAGGTATGATTTAAAAGAAGTGTTCACGAAAAATGAAAGGACCCGGCTTGCTGGGAAAAATAAGCGCTTTTGATCGCTACTAATCTTTTATCTGTTGCGTCTATAATGAGAAAATTGTTAAAAACGACTAATGATGATAACGTAGCGTCCATACAAATTCAGAAAGTTGCAACATTCAACTCGGATCGTGAAATAATCGATTAAATTCCAAACAAATCGTTTAGATATTACAACCAAAAGTCATCGATTATTTTTCGACGCACTCGTATACAGTTAATATTTCATAATATTTTTGATTTTTTTAAAATAAATTTCGCTGGCACTGGATTTTCGAACATTCCCGGAAAATATGAAAATGTAGTCTTCATTATCAAAAATCCTTGAAACAGGATTAAATGTTTTCAAAAGTAACTATCAGATCATATAAAAAAAATGAAAAATATTATGAAAAATCAACTATATACGAATGCGTCGAAAAATTATCTATGATTATTGGTTGTAATATCTGAAATTTGTTTGAAATTAAATTGACTTTTTTACGATAGAAGTAAGATAAGTAGAGATCAAAGGCACTTTTTTCGCGGTAAGCCTATACCCCCTTTCGTTTTTCGCGAACACTCCCTTTAAACGATTTATAAAAAATAACGATCTAATTTATTTTTGTTTAGACGGAAGAAGAAGTGTATAAGAGTACAGATGTACCTGGCTGGTCGTACTGAGCAGGAAATTGAAGCAACTCAATTCGATGAGGATGGGGAGGCGATACCGCCGCTCAATGCTCGCCCACCCGCCTCAACCGCCGCATCCAACAGTTGCTCAAGTAACGGTAGTGACGGGGAAGGCGGAAGCCCCGCCAGTCAAGTTGGAAGTATCGAATCCTCCGAACATTCTATTCGGTCTCCAGCAACCCCAGGCGGGGGTCTTAGCATACCAAGCATAGGTTCACCGGCAAGCATCGCCTCGCCGGCCACTCCCGGCACAGCAGAAGACTGGTTTCGGCACAACGCCGGTTTCCGACCGCCGGCTCCCAACCATAGACCTGTAGGAACTGATCCTAGGGACTCCAAAAACCCGCTTTCAATCAGCAGTCTTACCAGCTGTCATTCAAGGGAGAGTGGGCATGATGCTAAAACTATCCTTGGAGTCACATAGTTTTGGGAGGGCACACCCCCTTTCTCCTACCTGTGCCAAAACAGCCAAATTTCAGAGAGTTACCGAAAAAAGAATATTTAAAAATTTATCAGTCTTCCATGGTTCACTTCGAGTGAATCCTATTCTGCATGCGGCTATTTTGAATGATGGTGGCTAAACCGAGAAAAAGAAACTTTTTTCCAAAATTCTGGAATCCCTTGACACAAAACAAACACTAGGCTTATGCGAAATTTCTGTGATAAAATTAAGATCTCTGGCGTCAGCTTTGCCGCGTAAATGCGCCAAACTGTTGCACAGGGGAAAAAACGCGAAATCATGACTCGAAAAAGTGCCAATTCATCCTGCGAAATTATTCGCCACTTCCCCCCCACCTAGTCACTTAATGATAGACTGCCCCTGCATGTTTTTTTTATGTTTTTAGAAGAAAAAAGACAATTAAATGTTTGATACTGTACATAAGTGTACATTGTATTTTAACATTATTTTACAAAGGTCCTAAAAGTCCGATTCAGTTTGATCTCTTTAACCATGGCACACGGGGTTGATTTCAACCATTTTTTTAACATTCAGACATTAGTTTTTATCTCGTGCTTTTTATCTATTAATTGTTTTTCACTTTTTATCTTCTTATTTGATTTTCGCAAACTTACACATGAAAATTCCTGCTGTTTTTGTAAATCCTAACTACGCATGCCCCCCCCCCCCCCAGCAAATTCATGAATGTACATATAAGATATGTAATAATAAACTGCATGTACAAGTGCAATTCTTCAAATGGGAATAGTTTTACAATTGTTCAAAGTCCAAATTCTTCTGATAAAAAAATATTGAATTTCCATATTATAAATGAGCATGCAGGTTGTTGAATTTAAATAAAATGAAATTTGTGTATTTATTAAACAGAAAATAAAATTCATACGTTCAATGTTTTTGGTTTCATATTTATATATTTTTATAAAAAATAATTATGAAAGATTAAGGAAGAGAAATGTGAGTATTTATTAAACTGAGAAAGATGACATGTTCAACTTTATGTGTAATATCAAACTTATGGAATTGCAGAAAAATTTTTGCGAAAAAAATGTTTAACCAAATTTTAAACTTTGGAAGGAATTTCGCGAAAAAAAATGTTGGATTTTCAAGGAAAGTACAGAAAATTGTCGCGAAATTTGCGTTAACTCTTTTTTTAACATAAAAAAATACGTAAGATAATTTAGAATTTACAGATTAATCTCGTAGAAAATTGTTATAGAAAATGTTTTAGCGAACCCTGTTCATAAAGATAATGAAAAATTCAGCAAGTCCAGAAATAAAGGGTGTCCCACGAAACATGACAGTTGGTGAATAGTTTTATATGATTTCTTCCTGTATTATATATTAAAGAATTTTTGCAGTTTGTTTCTTTAAAAAAATGTTCAGCTCATATATTTTACTGTAAAATTTATTTTACTATAGTATAACTGTCATATTAAAAATGTATTAGTCTCTTCTAAGTATCAAACAACTTATAAAATTATGGAAGAAGACATTTTAAACTATTCACCAATTGCCATGTTTCGTGGGACACCCTGTAGTACAGAGCGTCCCATATCATATTAGACTATCTCCAAGCTTTAAAACATAATAAACACATAATACTAAAAGACCTAGTATTTTCAACAAGACATTATTAGTGCCTTCAGCCTTACAACTTTTCAAAATGATTCATTCTTCTTAAATTTTCTGACAAGTCCTGACAATCGTAATTGAGATCCATTGACGATCTAGTATGATGTGGGACACCCTGTATAGTGTATATGCGGTTTGAATCAAGGTTATAATGCAAGGAAAGTTATTACAGAGATGTTCGCATCTTTTGTACTGTCTCTGGACGGTAATTAAACACAAGACGGATGTCACAGCCTGACATGGGATCCATCTTTCACTTAAAAAATCAATGAAATATTTAGTCATATGAAACTATTATTTTCAAAATTCAATGCTTTTATCCTCCTCGGATACTAAACGAACACTGATGCATCTGTTCTTGTTTACAAACAATGGAATGGGAGAAATAGGATGATGTCATTATGACATGTGAATTTTATATTTTTACAACGCAAATAGTTTTACTCGACACTTATTAAACTACTAATTTAGTAAAATAGGTCTGTTTTCACTGCAAAATTGCTGTGTTTCAAATCATTCGACTTTTTAAGGTTTTAATACGATTCTAAAAGTCGTCTTCCTAATTCTGAATTTTCTGGTTACTGCTCGCTCCGGAGTTTAGAATATCAACATTGTCCTGAAAAGAACATAAAAAAGTATGAAAATTATTACAAAAAAATAATCGTTGGTTTGTCCTTACTTTTAGTTAAGAAATAAAAAACAGTGGCTTGATTTGACTTTTCTGTCGACTGTTGAGTGGACATTTTTTACCGGTTACAAACCATAGAATAGGGAAGATATTGTTGTCTTGAACAGTGGTAAATATTCAGGGGCGTAAATAGGGGGGGTTATTGGGGGTAATT
>NW_019402159.1:0-24390 GCF_000591075.1 Eurytemora carolleeae
TCCTTGTATTCTCCAGTATCCTTGTATTCTCCAGTATCCTTGTATTCTCTTGTATCCTCATGAATTCTCCAATATCCACTTACACTCCCTCTGTACCCTCATTTACTCCCTGTATCCCTTATATTCCTTTAATACCCTGTATCCCTCTGTATTCTCCAATATCCCCCGGTTAACTCCCTGTATCCCTATATCCCATTATCTTCCTGTATCATCTTATATCCTTTTATATCCTCTTGTATCCTCTTGTTTTACCCCTGTATCCTCATATAACCCCATGTATCCCCATGTCCCCATGCATCCTCTTGTATCCCCCTCTGTATCCCCATCTGTATTCTATTCCTCTGTATCCCCTGTATCCTATAACTCTGTATCCCCATCTGTATCCTATTCCTCTGTATCCCCTGTATCGCTATGTCGCCTTATCTTCCTTGAATTCTATTCAAAGATGAAGAAAGTATAAAGGCTCCAAACTGAATAATAGGATATAAATTCGATACACTAAACTTCAATACCTTGCATACATTCCTTACAATACTCACTCACATGCACACACACTACCTTACCCTCCACCTCGATCTCACACTCCACCTTCTACACACACCCCTCCACCTCATACTACACCTTCTACACACACACTCCACCTTCTACACACACCCGTCCACCTCATACTACACCTTCTACACACACCCTCCACCTCCTGCATACACTTCACCTCCTACACACACTTCATCTCCTACACACACTTAATCTCCTACACTCACTCTACCTCCTTCATACACTTCACCTCCTACACACACTCCACCTCCTACACTCAATCCACCTCCTGCATACACTTCACCTCCTACACACACTCCACCTCCTACACTCACTTCACCTCCTGCATACACTTTACCACCTACACATACTCCACCTCCTACACTCACTCTACCTCACACTCCACCTCCAACACACACTCAAAAGCACACACCTAGATATGTTAAATGTGTATATACACTACTCGTGTTTAATCTTGCATGAATCTGTATACATTTAAACACTTCTCCAACTCTATGCATGGATTTCAAGTTATACCTTATTTATTACCTAGGAGATTCTTCAGGTTTAACCCCTCCAGATCTTTATCTTTAACTGCA
Source organism: Eurytemora carolleeae (assembly GCF_000591075.1). Lineage (NCBI taxonomy): Eukaryota > Metazoa > Arthropoda > Copepoda > Calanoida > Temoridae > Eurytemora > Eurytemora carolleeae. The sequence continues at coordinate 1,134 of NW_019402159.1, forward strand.
AAAATAACTCACAATCGACCTCCATGAAGTGAGCCATATCCTTTCAAAGTCGATTAGGGGATATGGGCCAAAATATAATCCTTTGGTATTGTACCCTTGAAACCCACCTTGAAAAAACAATCCTTCTAATTATGAGGTTCAATTCAACAAAAATATCTATTACAAAGTATATTTACTTCTTCATATCTTTTACAGTATTTCTTTATATGTATTTTGTGTCAAAATTATCCATTTTTTGGTACCTTTTTCCTATGCAGTGTGCTAGATTTCTGGTATTATATCTACAGGGTGCTCAATATTTATGGTTTGTATCTTTACAGGGTGTTCAATTTTAATAATTTTTATCTATACAGGGTGTTCAATTTAAATGATCTGTATGTCTACAGGGTGTTTTTAATAATTTCTATCTAAACAGGGTGTTCAATTTTATTTGTCTTTGTAACTACAGGGTGTTCGATTTTAATAATTTGTATCTTTACAGGGTGTTCAATTTTATTTATCTGTATCTCTACTGTGTGCATGGTTTTTAGTATCTGTATCTTAATGGGGTGCTTAATCTTAATTATCTGTATCTCAATAGTCCGGGTGCTCTATTTAATTTCAGTTTTTTATTGTTTTAGAATATTGACATTTTTTGCATCTGTATCCTCTACAAATTTTTCAATCTACTGTATCTGTTTATTTGTATTTGTAATTTGTACAGGGTGTTGAATATTTTTCCTCTACAGGGTGTTTAATCTGTAGTATCCGTATTCTCTACAGGGTATTAAATCTGCATTTCTATACAGGGTATTAAATCTGCATTAACCATATCCTCTACAGGGTGTTAAATCTGCAGTATCGGTATCCTCTACAGGGTGTTGAATCCGAAGTATCTGTATCCTCTACAGGGTGATAAATCTGTAGTATCTGTATCCTCTACAGGGTGTTAAATCTGTAGTATCTGTATCCTCTACAGGGTGATAAATCTGTAGTATCTGTATCCTCTTCAGGGTGATAAATCTGAAGTATCTGTATCCTCTACAGGGTGATAAATCTGAAGTATCGGTATCCTCTACAGGGTGTTAAATCTGAAGTATCTGTATCCTCTACAGGGTGATAAATCTGTAGTATCTGTATCCTCTTCAGGGTGATAAATCTGTAGTATCTGTATCTTCTACAGGGTGATAAATCTGTAGTACCTGTATCCTCTACAGGGTGATAAATCTGTAGTATCTGTATCCTCTACAGGGTGATAAATCTGTAGTATCTGTTTTCTCTACAGGATGATAAATCTATAGTATCTGTATCCTCTTCAGGGTGATAAATCTGTAGTATCTGTATCCTCTACAGGGTCTTAAGTATGTAGTATCTGTATTCTCTACAGGATGATAAATCTGTAGTATCTGTATCCTCTACAGGGTGTTAAATATGTTGTATCTGTATCCTCTACAAGGTTTTAAATCGGTACTATCTGTATCCTCTACAAGGTGTTAAATCTGTTAAATTTAAAATAAATTACTAAATCTGCACTCCACGCATTAAATAAACTGCAGTTTACATCTAGTGTTGGAAAGGACGGAGTATTATGGATGGGTTGAATATATGGTTTCCATACCAGTAAGGTTTCAGTTGGTGATGGACTCTTCTCCGGTTAACATGTGATCAGAAGCGCGCACATCTATCCAGCAGATTTGTTCTTCTTTTCGATCATGTTTATCCATAAATACTTTACTGAAGAGAGTTTAGTTTACAATATTAAGTGAAAAGTAAAGCTTTTTAAATCAGATTTTACATCATACAAATATATTTTAATCTCTAGTTAGGTTAGATAAGTTCATCGGTATAGAATATGTAGATGAGAACATTCAGAGCTAAGGCCATAATGAACCTTGATATATCAGAAATACAAGATTAAAAAATAATTTTTAATTTAATTTAAATTAAGTCTTGGACACAAACTCTGCATTTCTAATCCATATCTTTGCAACCCAGTGTCTTGGACCTTAGTTTTTTAAAACTATTGTTCTGTTATATCAAATAATCTAGGTTTGAAATATCATAGGTTTGTTTTTATGTCATTCGGCTGCAAAGATATGGGGTTTAGAAAATTTGAGTTTGTGGCAAAGGCTCAGTTTCTTTGAGACAAATAGTTTAACTCATTTGAATCGATTTAAACTAGTTTCTTCAATTCAAAAGTTGCCAACTCTAACAAAGAAAAAAATGTAATTGTGTGGTGTGTTATTAAAATCCATGGTTTCTGTTGATTTTTATAACTTGTTTGATGTTCTTCTATTACAATTTTTTTTCGTATTCTATAAAAAAGGATCATTTTTTCGTGACAAATATTTTCCTGTCAGAAATATCCGTTCTGCGGAAGACTTGACATTTTTCTTCAAAACCTAATTCTTTGTATTGTTTGCTCAATCAACCAAACACAAATTTTGACATGTATAATTTTTTTAAATTTAAATTTAAGAAATCCACGAAAATGTTGCTAAGAATGCAAACAAGCTTTTTTCGTTAGATAATTCATAAAAAAAACTTTTCTATGTAATGATTTTACATACCACATACAAAATGTTTGATCGGTTTATATTAATTTCCCGGTGTAGAAGCATAGGATAGAAATAGAAATGTTGTGAATTAATGCCGAATAGGATTCAGATCACAGCTGAATATTCTGATCACCATGTATTAGCATCTCAGTGTTCTATACAGGGTTACCCACAAAGGATGAGACTTAAATGACGACATTACAATCTTTAAGTCTAAAAATCTGAGATCTGAATTAAAGTTTTTGCCTTCTCAACAGTCTTTTGATGAAATATTAAACGATTTGTCAATGAAAAAAAAAACATTTTGCAGGAGTAGGGAACCGTGTATTTTACAGGTGTAGGGAACCATGTATTTTACAGGTGTAGGGAACCAGGTATTTTACAGGTACAGGGCACCAGGTATTTTACAAGTGTAGGGAACCAGGTATTTTACAGGTGTAGGGAACCGTGTATTTTACAGGTGTAGGGAACCATGTATTTTACAGGTGTAGGGAACCGTGTATTTTACAGGTGTAGGGAACCGTGTATTTTACAGGTGTAGAGAACCGTGTTTTTGAAGAAAAGTTCTCACTAAATTCTGTACTGTCGTCTCCATGAATTATCATCTTTTGTGGATAACTCTGTATTAACTAACTAACATAATTTCCTTATATTAAAAATGTATATACAATTCTTATCTTTAGCGTCATTCTAAACCGCGCATCTTCCCCTTATAGTTAGAATCGCAGTTTACATAATCATCCCATGGTTAGACAAATATACAGAGTTTTCAGAAAAGGAATTGAGTCTTAACCACAAACTCTGGTTTTCTAATCCCTATATGTTTTCAACCTGAAGGAGTACGCCTATGATATTTTTAGCCCAGAATGCGAATTAACCAATTTCGTTGTTTGAAATATCCAAGGTACAAAGATATAGGAATTAGAAAATCAGAGTTTTGGCAAATCAGAATACATCACCGAGTCTGGCTAGTACAGAGCGTCCCATATCATAATAGATTATCTCCAATCTTTAACACCAAAATAAACCCTTAATACTCGAAAAACTTATCATTTTCCGCAAGAAAATTCTTATATAAGCCTTATGTTATTTTTCAAAATGATTCATTTTAATGAAATTTTCTGATTCGCCCCGAAAATCGTAATTTAGACCCGTTCTCGGTCTAATATGATGTGGGACACCCTGTATATACTGGCTATATCAAAATAATTCAAATATTATTCCAAATCCATCGAAAATAGCGCAGAGAATTATTAAACGTATAGCCTTCAAAAAAGTATGAAATAGAAAAAGCGAAAAATCTACATTCGTTGGAAGAATATGGTTTCTCAAGTAAACGCTTGCTGACTTTTGATCACTTTTAAGTCACAGTGGCGCTTTTCTCCAATAGGATCCAAAATTTAAAAATCCAATTCTTTCAATTGGGATTTGAAAAAGATGCTACTAAATCTAGTCAAGTGTATGGTGATCTAAAACTTTTAAGTAAATAAAACATGATTCATGGAAAATTGTTTAAATATTTTTGGCGCCAAAATACTATTTAATTATTTCATAATCATCAAGAAATTACATTTCGTGCATTTTAGTATAAGCCAATTCAAATATGTCTGATATTATAGTTGGAACTGTACTCAGTACTGTACACCGTGTACAGTATTCGCCAAGGTAATCACGCCATTTTACTGCAGCAAATCTGTTAATTTATTTATCTCTGAAATATATTTTCCTGCTAAATTATTTGTTTGCAGCTAACTGTTTATACTTCAGCAATGACACAGGGTTCAATTGTTAAAACCCACACTGCCATGAAGAATAATAATGAAATAATTCATGATTATCTTCAAGTAGAAGAATGTTTTTAACTACAATGATATCTTATTTGACAAATTTACGTAAACAATGTTTAATCTTTATGTTAAAGTTCAAAAATATGCAAAGAATTTAATTAAAGCCATATTTTAAGCGGACGGAATAAATTTTGAAGTAGATAGTAGGTAGTAGATAGTAGATAGTAGATAGTAGATAGGAGATAGTAGATAGTAGATAGTAGATAGTAGATAGTAGATAGTAGATAGTAGATAGTAGACAGTAGATAGTAGATAGTGGATAGAAAATGTAGAAAGTAGATAGTAGATAGTAGATAGTAGATAGTAGATAGTAGATAGTAGATAGTAGATAGTAGATAGTGGATAGAAAATGTAGAAAGTAGATAGTAGATAGTAGATAGTAGATAGTAGATAGTAGATAGTAGATAGTAGATAGTAGATAATAGATAGTAGATAGTAGATAGTATGAATATCAACCAAACAAGAACTCAACCAATCAACAAACCAAAAAACCTTCCAACCAACCACCAATCAACAAATCGTCATACCAACAAACCAACAAACAAACCAAACCACCAACCACTAACCAACAAACAATCCAACAAACCAACCAACAAACCAACAAACACCCAAACAAACCATTCAACCAACCAACCAAAAAACCACCAAACAATCCAACAAACCAACAAACAAACTAACAAACAAACCAAACCACCAACCAAAAACCAATAATTCAAACAACCAACAAACCAACCAACCAACAAACCAACCAACGAACAAACCAACCAATTAACATACTAATAAACTAACCAACCAACCAACCAACAAACAGACCAAACCACCAACCAAAAACCAACAAACCATCCAACCAACCAACAAACCACCCAATCAACAAACCAACAAACTAACCAACCAACCAACCAACAAAAAAGTAACAAACTAACTAATAAACCAACCTGTACAACCCGACCGATTACCAAGCAGAACCAAACTTTTAGTAATTAAATGTTTTGATTGACTATTAATAATATAATTATCATCTATAATCATGTATCGGTCACTTCAAGCTCTTCCATTAATAGACAATTAGTATATAGGTGGATAGATAGATAAGTAGATAGATAGGTAAATAGATAAATATGTAGATAAATATTATCGATAGATAGGTAAATAGATAGATAAGTAGATAGATAGGAAAATAAATGGATATGTAGATAAATATTATTGATTGATAGGTAAATAGATAGATATGTAGATAAATATTAAATATATAGATAGGTAAATTGATAGATAGATAGGTAAATAGATAGATAGGCAATTCGGAATTTTCATCCACTGTATCGAATATGTTAACCATCAACGTTCTTCAGTTTTAAAACATAAAAATTGTTCATTTTTCACAAATTTATTTACGGCGACGTATTTTGTATTTTAAATTAACCCCCCCAAACGATTTGTCAATGAAAAAAAAAACATNATCTATCTATCTATCTATCTATCTATCTACCTATCTATCTATCTATCTATCTAGCTATCTATCTATCTGTCTATCTATCTATCTATCTATTTATCTATCTATATATTTATCTATCTATTTATCTATCCATATATTTATCTATCTATTTATCTATCTATATATTTATCTATCTATCTTCTATTTATCCCTTATATTTATATATCTATTTATCTAACTATATTTTTATCTATTTATCTATTTATCTTTCAATCTATCTATCAATCTATCGTTTTGTGTATTTATCTACCAATCTATTCAATTATATTTATTTATATCTATTTAACTGTTACTGTATAGTTGTGTTAGTTATGTTCATTGTTTCTTGATGTTTAACACTATATCTTTGTTTTTGTTACTTTTTAGTTTGTTTTGATTTGATAGATTCATATATTGCTATTCATCTTGTTTTGATAGTAGATATTTCTAGTGACACTGAATTCCAGAATTGTGGTAGATGCATTTTAGTGTAATTTTCTAAAACTAAAGGTCTTTCTGATATGAAGAATTTCTTTTGTTATTTTAGATATTTCTGTTCTGTTCTGTCACCAAATATTTTCTTCTACTTTTTCATTATTGAATTGTTGCATAAAACTGTTTTTTTTTCTGATTTTTTTACTTTGCTTTAACTTCTGTTGTTGTTGTTGGATTGTTTATATATGTATATTGTATATTATGTATTCCCCTTCTATACTCTCAATTCTTCTGGATGTCTTCACTCATTTTCATAATTTCTTGATGTATTAACGTTTGCATAATAATATCAACCCTTCACCTCTACTTACCCGCCAATACTTACTTCCCTCCTCCTCCCCCTCTTCTTAACTTACTTCCCTTCTCCTCAGCCCCTCTTCTTATCCTTCAATATTAGCTTTTCTTCAACCCCCTTCCTTCACCTCTTCCTATACTTCAAAGCCTAACTTCATTATCCGCCCCCTTCAAATCTCTATCCTTTAATAACTATTTGATTTGNTCCATCATAATTCCTCATTTTCCTATTTTCCTTAATTTTCCCTTAATTTTCTTCTCATTTCTTTAAATGTAAGGGCAAAAGCCCCACTCTTCAAAGTCGGCTCGTCCTAAATGGATGAATTCTTTTCATAGCTCTGTGAATCGCTGTGGACGTAGTGTACCTTCCTTTGATCAACTACTTCAATTGTGTAGCAGGCAGCTTCTGTGAAGCTGTGCAGCTGTGTAGCTGTGTAGCTGTGTAGCTGTGTAGCTGTATAGCTGTGTAGCTGTGTAGCTGTGTAGCTGTGAAGCTGGGAAGAATCAACGGGATTAGGAATATTGTTCAAGACAGATATTTCTGTGAAGCTGTGTAGCTGTGTAGCTGTGTAGCTGTGCAGCTGTATAGCTGTGTAGCTGTGCAGCTGTGTAGCTATGTAGCTATGTAGCTGTGTAGCTGTGTAGCTGTGTAGCTGTATAGCTGTGTTGCTGTGTAGCTGTGTAACAGTTTAGCTGTGTAGCTGTATAACTGTGTAGCTGTGTAGCTGTATAACTGTGTAGCTGTGTAGCTGTGCAGCTGGCAAGAATCAACGGGATTAGGAATATTGTTCAAGACAGATATTTAATAATAATGCTATATACTGAGAAATGAATAAAGAGGGGGGAAAAAACTGGAAGCAACAACATGGAGGATCAATATCAAGATGTATATTTTTTGAAAGATCAAATGCTTTTTAAAAAGATGCTTTAGGAAAGATCAAGAATTACTCAACAATAATATTGAAAATATGCTGAGAAAAAGCCATGTCAAGGTTACATGTGAAGAGTTCCAAGATGGTTAAGAACTGTTTACCTGTTAACATACAGGGTGTCCCATGAAACATGACGGTAGCAAGAGAACTTGAAAGTCGTCTTAGAACTTTGACAAGACATTCAGTCGTCAACCTACCTTCACAAATATAATTCTTGAAACAATAACAACAAAACTCTCCTAGTCCTGACATATCCAAAACCAAAGACGCCCTTCAATTCTTCATGTTTCATGGGACACTCTGTAGCTCTTTGTTTGGATATAACATGGATCAGGTTCTGACAGCTTTAAGAGAATGAACGGATTTCTAGAGATTCAAAATCCGTCAATTTTATCCCAGAATTCATTCCGAACAGAGTAAGCAGTTAAAGTTTGGTGATTAGTCGAGTCAGGGAAGAAATCATCATCATTGGAGTACTATTGGAGATTCTCTTTCATTGGAGACCCCATGAACATCTCATTGGAAACCTCCAGATTTTCATTGGAGAACCCCCCCCCTGATATTGATAAAGTCATCAGTCTCTAGTATCTATGGAATATCTGAAGATCACACTCAAGGGATATATTTTAGAGAAGGTGGGGGGGCTACAGGGGTGTTCACTGTTTGGTTCATTTAATCGACACAGAAGGTCGTCTTCCGTAGGATTTTCATTTTTTCGAATCAATTTAGATCCATAAAGCCTTTTTTGAAGCTAACCTATTAAAACTTTCATAAATTAATAGCGGCTGGAACCTTTCCTAACCGAACTGTGAATAATTCTACCTCCTATATGCTATACTGCAGAGCTAGGTGGTGCATGATGAAAATAGTTTACGGGACAATTATTTCGGATCAATTTTATTTTCCAATAATTCTAGTATTTACTGTTCGTATAAAATCTTTTGCGGAAGAGCTTTGATTTCGTATATTTTTTAAGTATTTAAACTCACCACTCAAACAATTACATAGTTTAAAGAGATTGTTGTTGTAAATTTAATTGTTACCCTACATTGAAAGAGGAGGTTTCCAAATTTACATTTGTACCTTTAACATCTTTATCAGATCAATAATTTGGAAGATATTCTCGTATTTCTTGCTTTGATGATTTCACAAATATTTTTTTAGTAGACATGTCACCTTTGTTGAGAATCCACTTTTTAAAATAATCAGTTTTCAAAAAGAAAAACAAGGAAATGTAATTGACCATTAATATCTGATTCAATGCACTAGAGACAGAAGGAGAATGCATATTGCGTACACAATTATTAATCGCATTATTAGTAATAATTTACTGTACTTGTTAACGGGATTGTAGACGTAAATTTATAGAGTCCGATTCACAAAGATACCATTTTCCCCAGGCCCGTAGCCAGGGTTTGACCAGGGGGGGGGGTGCAATATGACGCGCCGTAGGGGAAAATTTTTTAAATTTTTTTTTTTTTGGGGGGGGGTTTAATGATTTTTTAAACAATGTTTGGTTTGGTTTTAACGTGGTATATGGTTGTTTTTATTACATTGTCAATGCACACTATAAAGGCTAACCTTTTTAACAAGTGTATTTGAGCTTTTGAGGGAGTACTGCTTAACTAACAGAGTCAAGTAATCATTTATTACTTTGACTTTGCAATATGAGAATGATATGATCTTATTTCTTATTCATTTAAAAAAAAGCTTTTCAAGGGTCAAGGGGGTGCTATGGAAACGACTCACCACGGAAATGGATCAAAAAACAGACTCATAAAACATAGCACACCGGTCAAGGGGGGGCAGCAAATTCGTCATTGCACCCCTCTTTCAAAAGGCTACGGGCCTGATTTTCCCTATGTTTAAGCCAAAACAATGAATATGATGAAAATAACTTTCAACCTTACTTAAACTGATTATTTTTAATTGCGGTTTCTTAGAAGTTACTCGCGGATTTAAGCAACAAGAGCGAAAGAAGAAATTTCAGGATTAAACACTTTTTCGGATAGAAAAACAACTTTCCCGCTCAGATTACAGGTTTTAAAGGGAACCGTTCTAAATCGCACATGACACTTGTAGGATCTCACTTGAAATTACGCATAGAGTCCCTTTATTATACTTATACATTGTACATAATTATGTAAACAGTACATTTTCTTGTAACTTTTTTCAAACTGAAACTTAAGTGTGTGCAGTACTTGTGCAGTACAGGAAATAGTTGAACATTATGAAAGGACAGTTATATCAAATATTTACAACTTCCGATCCTTTACAATTACATACGCCCTGTTCCCCCCCCCCATACCCCCTTCAACATATTCAACAGAATGCGATGCTGGCAACTCTCAGTAACCACTCAATACTGGACAGGGGACATGACTGGTGGAAGGGTTAAAGGGGGGGGGGTATTTTGGGGGAATCTCCATATTGGTCCATTGACTTCCATCTAATTATTTATTTTCCAGAAACTGAAATTTTTCTAAAGAAATAATCTTGATAGTTTGGGTCTCAGTCTTTTGAATAATTTGTTGATTTTAGATAATTTTAGCTTCATGGTTTAGTACCCATCTATCTGTTAATCTATCTATCTTACTAATTATCTATCTATCTCTCTCTCTCTCTATCTATCTATCTATCTATCTATCTATCTATCTATCTATCTATCTATCTATCTATCTATCTATCTATCTATATATCTTTCTATCTATCTATCTATTTATATCTCCCTTGGGACTCGTTGGAGAAGAAAATACCTCTATTTCCTGTTTGTTCATCGTTCTAACTACTCTACATATCTATCTATCTATCTACATACCTACATACATACCTATATTTACATTTATTTACATACTTACATTTATCTATATGTTTACTTCTATTATATAAAGGAACTGTTTACTCGCCTCAAACTCTATTTTTCCAATCCATGATATATTTCAAATTCATGATATTTCAAACTATATAACGCTTATTTAATTGACAAATTTTGATATATTATCTGCTTACGCCATCAGGCTGCAAATATATAGGGATTATAGTCTGAGACGAGTAATCAGTTCTTTAATGAAAGAATGAAAGAAATAAATGTAATGGGGAATTATTGTCCAATATATTATTTAAAGATGTGTGGCGGGGTGAATGAAAGAAACACTGAAAGGATGAATAAATGAGTGAATTAATGAATGGATGGGTAAAAGGATGAGTGAATAAATTGATCATTTAATCAATCAATTAACCAAAGGTTGAATGAAAGGATGAATGAATGAATGAATGACAGGATGAAATACTCAAAGGATCAAAGGATCAAAGGATGAATGAATGAATGAATGAATGAAAAGATGAATGAAAGGATGAATGAATGAATGAAAGGATGAATGAATCAATGAATGAATCAATAGGTGAATGAATGAATGAATGAATGAAAGGATGAATAAATGAATGAATGAATGAATGAATAATAAACCTGTGTATACACCTGACTATAACGATTTGTTTAATTTGTTCATATTATCCTACCCCACCCCTTAATTACAGATATTAGGTGTATATACATTAGTGAGGGAGGGGAGGGGGGGAAAGAAAGGGGTCAAACGGGGGGGGGGTTGGATATTAAGAATCGAATTCTAAAAAAGGTTTGTTTAGGGGAGTGTTTAAAAAAAAAATACAGAATTAAGGGGGGTTTGCACAAAAAGAAAATCTAGCAGTGTAAAATTAAGCTTAATTATATCCTAGAAACAATTCTATTTTGACAAAGTTTTCAGATTTTATTCAAAAATTTTGCATTTTCAATTCAGCAGAGGGCAATCTAAACTCAATTCCGGAACAATTTAATAGAATTTAATAGAAAATAGAAAATAGAGAATTCGAGAAAATTAATTCTTTGTAAAATAAAAAATTGAGAGACTTTGCATTTTGATTCTTGATTCTTTGTTTAGTTCAAGATCTAGGTTTATTTTAAATACTAGTTAGAGTGCCTGGTGTTGCCCAGGTTTATATTAAAGGGCTCTGTAACATTTTGCCTTTGTAACATTTTGCCTCGGTAACATTTTGCCTTGATAACATTTTGCCTTGGTAACATTATGCCGCGGTAACATTTTGCCTTGATAACATTTAGCCGCGGTAACATTTTGCCTTGATAACATTTTGCCTTGGTAAAATTTTGCCTTGGTAACATTATGCCGCGGTAACATTTTGCCTTGATAACATTTAGCCGCGGTAACATTTTACCTTGATAACATTTTGCCTTGGTAACGTTACGCCTTGGAAACATCATACTATAATTTTGACTTAAATAATTAAAACCAGGTCATATTTGATGTTTGGGCATTATATTGTTATATGCATATAAATCTAATACTAGATTTGTCAATTGACATGTTTGTTAAAACTTTAGGAATTATCATCTTGTTTAGACGGGTCATGAGCAACATTCTAATGTAGAATGACAAACATTTCAAGAAAACGTTTGTGCCAATCTAACCCATGGGTTCTCTCAAAAATTGTCAGCCAGTTTGGTCTAGTCATTTTGTCAGCTATAGCTAACATATATATATGAGCAAAGATCTTTATTGTATTAATAGATGTTTGTCTTGTTTGTTTATCTACTTCTCTACTTTTCTGTTTTTCCTACTAGTCTTTTTCTGTTCTTGTTTATTTATCTACTTGCCAAATTGTCTCATTGTCTAGTTGTCTGTTTTCTACTTGTCATTTGTCTGTTTTTCTACTTGTCTGTTTCTTTGTTTGTCTACTTGTATGTTTGTCTACTTGTCTGTTTGTCTACTTGTCTGTTTTTCTACTTGTCTGTTTTTCTTCTTGTCTGTTTGTCTACTTGTCTGTTTGTCTGTTTGTCTACTTGCATGCTTGCTTGTTTTTCTTCGTGACTGTATGTCTACCTTTATGTGTGTCTATTTTTCCATTTGTTAACATGTCTGTTTGTCCACTAGTTTGTTTTCCTGCTAGTCTATTTGTCTACTTATCTGTTTGTCTACTTGTCCTTTTGCCTAATTACCGATTTGTCTTCTTAAATTTTTTTCAAATTGTCTGTTTGTCTCCTTGTCTATTTGTCTATTTGTCTGTTTGTCTGCTAGTCTATTTTTCTACTTGTCTGTTTGTCTACTTGTCTGATGGTCTACTTGTTTATTTGTCTACTTTTCTGTTTGTCTACTTGTCTGTTTGTCTAATTGGCTGGGTGTCTACTTGCCTGTTTGTCCACTTGTCTGTTTGTCTACTTGTCTGTTTGTCTACTTGTCTGTTTTTTCATGTGTCTGTTATATGTCCTAATAATGAAAGTCTGACACTCTATATTATATTCTAAATTAACCATGATAGTTCAAATTCCATAATTGGCACATACAAACACATTAAGCTGCAGACACACAATACAAAATATCCATAATCTTGAATCTTAAATCATGAAACAACCGTTTACCTATAAGCGACAAGCGACGAAAAAGTTTAAAATGTGGCCAAATATGTTTGTTTAAGTTTCGGTTTTTTTTATAAAAGACGTGAATACTTTTGGAATATATGATTTTTAATGTTAAAAATATTTTATTGATCTAACATACAATTATTTGTCTTCTATGTTCACTGTTCAGTGAATGGACCAACTTAAAAATTAACATGCTTTAAAAGGTCTACTGCACAACTCCTAGATCCTATATCTGTCTATTTTTATTTGTAATGAATTATGTAATCACGCTAGTAGTATCTTGATTATCTATGTTCGTTTATCTATCATATCTATGTTTCATGTTGACCTTGACCGGCCATTCCGGTCAGTTCTATTTACAGCTGTATTAATAAAGTAGTATAGAATAGTGGATTTAGACGGACGTGTATAGAGCCTTGAGTTTTGGCTAGAGATAGAGTCAGAGAGATTGACATTAGACTAAGAGTCAAGTATTCGGAGATTTATCGGGGCCTAGATTTATTACATATATATCAATTTGTATAGCTATGTACCTATCTTCTTATCTCGATCTAACTATCAATCTATCTCCTGAAAAATATCTTTCTATCTCGATCTAACTATTTATCTATCTCCTAAAAACTATCTTTCTATCTCAATCTATCTATCTATCTATCTCGATCTAACTATCTATCTATATCCTTAAAACTATCTTTCTATCTTGATCTATCTATCTGTCTATCTCGATCTAACTGTCTATCTATATCCTTAAAACTATCTTTCTATCTTGATCTAACTATATTTAAATTTTTTCCATCTAACTATCTATCTATCTATTTGTGAGTAAGCTACAGAGAAAAACTTGTTTATACATTGACCTTATTCAGACTAATGGTAGTTTGAGAAACTGCGAAATCCCGCACAACATATCTCACTTTTCCTTACAAAGACTAGAATTCGCTTATATTTTTCAAGGATTAAAATACAGTGAGACCCATGAAACTGTGAACTTGGAAGATGTCACTGAAAAAATATATATAAATTTGTATTTTGACAAGAAATCGGTTTATAATACATTCTTTAAATATGCTTGATAATGTTTAATAAAATTGTGGATATCGAGATCAATCTTTTATTAATCTGCAGATTAATTAAATATTTATTAGATATCCCACATGGTAATTCTACCCTGAAGGAATAACTGAAAAGAAAGAGGTTAAGCATTTAAACTCAAATTAAAAATGACCACAGTGGATATCGAGATCAAGCAGCACAAAAGTTCCCTGCTCAGTTATAATTTAAATAGAAGTTATGGCACAAATGGTGTGTTTTTGTTTTGTTTATTGGATCCTATTTCATAAATTTAGACAACCAGTCGGATTCCTAGTTCACAGTTTCTTGAGTACCACTGTATACATCAAGTTGAGCTGGGATGAGCTGTGCATATCACCATTAATCGATATAAAATAATATCGTGTTTAGATCCATCATTCACCAGTCTTCAAGTTTACTAGGGAACATCTGTTGTACTTCTAATACAAGATGTAAAACTTTATAAGATTTAATTTAAGAGATCACTGATTAAACTCTCCCAACTATTACTCTAGGGTTTAAACAACTATGTAATTTTTGCCATTATTTATATTTCGTTGCAATACAACAACATCATTAAATGGCTAAATTTAACATGTAAACTTTAATTTGTATTTTAATCTGTAATTTAATATGATACGGAATATACAAAGCATAGATTAATCAACAGTAACAGATATGACATTAGATGTCGTCTTTTCAAGATTTAGGAGTTTTTCGTTCACAAAAGCCTGAGGCAGAAGCCTAAAGGAGTTACACGCATACAGCGTTGAATTATAACGCGTTAACTCTTTACATACCCGGGCCTCGTACATACAGTTTTTTCTAAGAAAAATGCTTTTTATACGTATATTTATTACCTCATCTGATATACTAATAATTGAACAATCCCTTTTCTCTAATTAAAGATATTATATAATCTGTTGCACTTCTTCAATCCAGAAACAATCTTCCCGCAAATTGAAAACCGGCCGCGGCGGGAAAATGAGAAAATCTATTTCCCCGCAAAATCCGAGAAATACTTTTTCTGTTGATTGAAGAAAAAGGAAGGATTAGGAGAGGATAGTTAGATAGATATTGAATAGATAGATAGCTATAGATAGACAGATAGATAGACAGATAGATAGATAGATAGATAGATAGAAAGAAAGAAAGATAGATAGATAGATAGATAGATAGAAAGATAGAAAGATAGATATATAGATATATAGATAGATAGATATATAGATAGATAGATAGATAGATAGATAGATAGATAGATAGATAGATAGATAGATAGATAGATAGATAGATAGATAGATAGATAGATAGATAGATAGACAGACAGATAGATAGATAGATTGAACTATGAACTCTAAATCACGCAACCTCTGATTCTAAAACTCAAAACTTAAGTATAATACAGCTAGGGTTATCCATAAAGTATGAAACTTCAAATACGACACAATAATCTGTGAACATTAAGATTAAAATTAAAATTTAGTTGTTTCTCTGACATTTACTGTTTTAATTGTTTATCAACTGATTTAGCTCTAGAAGAAAACAAGCCTACAGTGCAGAGGGAACATAAACGATTAGAATAAATTCTGTACAGTTGTCTTTGAAGTTTCATCCTTTGTGTGTCACCCTGTATCAAACCTCTTGTGCAAAAAATAATAATTTAAAGGTTCTCAACACTATAGTTTCAAGTAGAAGTAAATATTTCCATTTACTGATAGCGCCAATTGAAGGATTCATAACTCTGATTGGATAACGAGATAGATAGAAAAATAGATGTTACCGCCATACTATTTCTATTGGTTCAGAATAGAAACAAACACAAGACTGAACCCTGATTGGATCAGGCACTAATGGACCGGCATACAGGAGTGTCTAATTTGCTTAAACATATATGTTTTTATGCTCTATAGAACTACATTGCCTCTAATTATAAAGTATAAAGCAGAAGGAATTTTCTTTTCTTTTTGTTATTTTTAACAATGCGTAAACCTCTGTGAGGTTTTCATTTCTTTTTAAATTCTAAGTTTATGGATTAAATCCCCGCTTTTCTCTGCTTTAATTACAAGCTTATCTTTTGCCTGGATCTAAACTGCATTAATTTCAGGCCAAAACTAGGCAAAACTTTCCAGGTTTCATTTATTGGATAATAGACGTGTTAAAAACGGGTTAACTCACTTATTTTAAAATAAATTTCAGACTAATTAATGTGTTTAGAGAATAAATATGATTATTAAAATTCACAATCATTAACGTAAACACGCCGAACCAAGAGCTAATCCTTAGGTTATAATTGATGTGCATATATACTTGAGACATGATGCAATAAAAATATTGAAAAAACATATATATTATTTGTAGCCGACAGCCGTTCGCTTTCCATGATTATAACGCCTCCTTTTGCCCCCTCCCAATGCTTCCTCTCTTTGCTTATTCACGTTGCCCTCCCCCCCCCCACTTTAAAGGAAAGGGAATATTATTGAAATTAAATGTGGCTCTTCCAATCTGATTTTCTAATCTTTTCATCTTTGCAACCCAATGTTGTAGACCTTAGATATTTCAAACTTTGTATTATGTAAGATAAAATAATCTAAGTTTGACATATCAAAGGTTTACTCATCCAGTTGCAAAGATATACGGATAAAAAAATTGAGCTTGTGGCAAAGACTCAATTCTTTGCTGTAGAAATCCACGAGTCAGCTTCTGACAATGCTAAATTGAAAAGCGAGAAAATAGTTTTTAAACGGAATTTAAGAAATTTAAGTAATATTTTGACAACTGTCTCATGCAACAGCTTGCATCTGTTCATTTAGGCTTTCATGCATCTGTCATCTTTAATCATTTTCTCGGTCCTTTCACAAGTTTTTAAATTCTAATTTAACCGAGTATTGTTTATGCATTTTTTGCATTATTAAATTATTCATGTAATTAATATTATTCATAAAATTTACCATTTTTATCCCATATCATCCTTTTTATCCATCATCATAATCACTTAACTAAAATAATTTACCATTTTTATCCTATATTATCCTTTATATCCATCATCATAATCACTTAACTAAAATAATATTCATGTTTTTATCTTTTAGACTTTTCATTTCTCTATACTTTACTAGATTAACATTCAAAATTGAAATAAAAAGTTTTATAAACTTGCAAAAAGGTAATTATGTTCAATTAGGTGTTTACAAGCTATGATTCATGATTCATCCTGTTTTGCATGATATATTCTGTTTGTAAATAATCTCTGTTTGTTTGTGATTTTAATTTTGTTTGGATGTACGATTATAACTCATGATCAATCTGTCTTAAAGTTTAAATGGGGAACTCGAGAAACCCACAGAAATGTTTGGAGTTTGAAAATTCTAAGTTGAATGGATTGACTTTTATAGGGGAAACACCCAACCAAGTCACCAAGTGTAAAATAATGCACTGTATTTTGTACAAATAGCTATATTTGCCCAATACCCGGCCTTGCTTGGTTTTAGTAGAGAATTAGTCTCAATGTTGAGTCTTATTTATTCAAATCCACCACAAATTTATATTAAATATAGTGTAAACAATAAATATGTTACTTTCCTTATCGTTTCCTTTCCTTTTTCTTTTCTTTCTATTTTTATAATTTTTTCAGAATTGGGGGGAAATATTCCCGCAACCTCTACTTTTAGAGGTTTTTAAATATTTTC
The DNA here is from genome assembly GCF_000591075.1 of Eurytemora carolleeae. NCBI lineage: Eukaryota > Metazoa > Arthropoda > Copepoda > Calanoida > Temoridae > Eurytemora > Eurytemora carolleeae. The sequence goes on from NW_019402159.1 coordinate 18,901, forward strand.
TCTTGAAATACTTAATTTTGTTATATTTCATAAATAAATAATTTTTTACTTTATACTTTTTACAGTGCACAGGACACTCTCCGCTAAACTCTACGACATCTTCGGTCAGTGTGTACTGCAGATTACTGCAGTACACACCGATATCCATAGAGAATAGAATATATATTAGAGGGGAATTTACTAGAAAAAAGTGGAAAACGGCCATTTTGTTGTACTGTTTCCATACTGCAGGTGTACTTCACATATTTATGCTATATAACCTTTTGGGCCCTGGAATATCATTTTATAGAAAATCTAAAATTATTGTTAAAAGAAAACCAAATTATGAAATAGGCTGGTTTCATAATTGACCAATGATCATTTCACATAGACTGTGCCTTCCCCTTTAAAAACGATGATTTTCCGTTATGACTAATTCATTAAAAAGTTTTTTTAACAGTTTAAAAAATTCGAAATTGAAATGAATAGTCAAGGGAACATACTGTATTAATGTACTCTACTGCATATAATTTGTGAACATTTACATAATTTGTACACTTTGAACTCCCTTTCAGGCTGAAAGGGACTGAACAAATTCATACCGAGAGATTCTTTAAATTCCCCTCTAATATATTCTATTCTCTATGCCGATATCTTAGTTGAGGGTGAGGAGTATGAATTGTTAATATAAGGAGTTTTATTAGGGAAAGAGAACGCGCTTCGCACCCTCCAGAAAATCAGAGATGAGAACTTTTGAATGGTGGATATCGGAATTAATACTTGATCCGCTCTTTTTCTTAATCTCGAGATTAAATAAATAATGCTTATTCTCCTCTTGTTATTAATCTCCAGATGAATTAACTGATCGGGATTAAGGATATCCACTTCCAAAGTTTTCAGCTCAGGTCTCACTCTCATGTGATTGGTAATTGTAAGATGTGAGATTCACCGTCAAAAATGAATCAGCTACACTTCAATTGTTTTTTTTTTCAAAAAAAAAAACATTTTTCTAGAGTGCAAAAAATGGATGTTTTATTGAAAAAACGTTAAAATACATTTCTTGAGAGATTTTTTAGATATAATATAATACCCCCTTCGAATCGCGAACAACCCCTTTTTAGATTGTTAAATAAAACGTGGAAGACTGCTTCTATAGATCTAAAGATGTTTAAAAAGTGTAAAACTAAATTCTCAAGTTAGTCTGATTAATTATGGATAGGAAGCAATGTAGTATGAACTCATGTCAGCTTTTTACAAAATGTTATTGCTTCATAGATAGATGGATAGATGGATAGATGGATAGATGGAAGGATGGATGGATGGATAGATGGACAGATAGATAGATTGATAGATAGATAGATAGATAGATAGATAGATAGATAGATAGATGGATAGATGGATAGATGGATAGATGGATGGATGGATAGATGGATAGATGGATAGATGGATAGATAAATAGATGAACAGATGGAAAGATGGATAGAAGCGAACAAGGTTAAATAGATAGATGTAATCCTTGGATAGATAGATAGTTTTAACATAGATTAAATAGTTCACAGATGAAGCAGACCAATCCAACTCTAATATTTAGTTAACCCCTAAACTTATCTTAACAAGCTAGTTAACAAGTATAAAAAACTCAATTAATTTGACTTGTCTCTTGTTTTTCCATCGATTTAACTTTGCGAGTTTCGAAATTTTCTTTTTCAGAAAAAAAGCATTGTAGGTGATGTAGCATTAAAAAGCTCAAATTGCAAGAATAAAGTAATATTGTATGCTAGAAATTTAAGGCGCTTCGCGCCCTTCTTTCAAGGCTTTTAGAGCGCTTCGCGCCCATCTTCTTTTAAAATTCTGAACATGTTCTTTTTGTTTACATTTTAAAAAAAGAAGAAAAATTTTTTGCATATTTTTTTTAAAAATTCGCGGATTTTCAAGAATTTAAATTTTTTACAAAATTAAAAACCTTTAAAACACATTTTTTATATTCTATCATTCATAAACCTTCCCTGTGGTCACGTGATGTCCCACAAAAAATTTGGGCCCGATCGGTTCAGCCGTTTTGACGTTTATTGGATACAAACAAACAAACAAACAAACAGGCAGACAAGCCAAATTTATATATAGATTTGAGTAAATCTCGTCTTTGATACAACTAGTCTATGAATAAAGATTTATAAGAAGGCTAAATGATATTTCTAACTCGACATATATTGACAGTATCGCGGCAGAACCCTTTTAACAGATGATAAATAATAAATGAAGGGAATTGGAGATCACTTTCTAGGCCCATGCGCCTCGGCTAGAATCAAGAATCAAATAAAATCAACATATTTTAAGGAAACCCTGTCTGCAGTGTAAAGATTAGGATTGAGAGTAGTTTAGGAGAATATAGATCTTATTCTGTCAATATACGGTAATCATCTTCACATTAAAGGAGAAAAGGGGAAGAAGGAGAATGAGGAGTGGGAGAAGAAGACGGAGAAGGAGAAGAAGGAGGAAAAGGAGAAGAAGGAAGAGAAGGAAGAGAAGAAGGAGAAGGAAGAGAAGGATAAGAAGAAGGAGAAGGAAGAGAAGAAGAAGAAGGAGAAAAAAGGAGAAGTAGTATAAGGATGAGAAGGAAGAGAAGGAATAGAAGGAGGAGAAGAATAAGAAGGAGAATGAGGAGAAGAATAAGAAGGAGGAGAAGGAAGAGAAGAAGAAGAAGGAAGAGAAGGACAAGAAGAATGAGAAGGAGAAGGAGGAGAAGAAGAAGAATTAGAAAAAGTAGAAGGAGAAGAAGGAGAAGGAGGAGAAGGAGAAAAAGGAGTAAAAAAAGAGAAGTAGTACAAGGATGAGAAGGAAGAGAAAAAGAATCATGAAAGATATATGCTGCCTCTGAGAGGGAACGATATCAATGTTTGAAAGGTGAGGACTGAGGACCCCTGTGTTGGGGAGAATTTAAATTCCCTCTTTCNTCTGACAGAGCCTCATGTGCATTTACTTCATTTAAAAGATCTCACCTCTGGGGGTTTAACTTGTCGATTTAAAAGATCTCATCTTTAGATTCTAATTCTAAATTACAAGTAGTTCCCTTGATTGTGTTTTATGAACTATTTCTCTTTGAGGTTTGGATCATGTTATTGAGGATTTAAAAGCTTTTCACTTTTATTGATAAATGATCATGATCTGTTTTGTAAATTCTATAAAATTTTATCAAACAAGAAGGAAAAATCTAAAATTCTGAATGTTCTCCAAAATATGTGAAATATAAAAATAAAATAAATATTCCCGGAGAGAGCAAGATTAAATCTCAATAGTTGAGTCAAGCGGAAGAAACATTTGTATAAAACAATAAAACAAAATAAAAGATTATTGTATACACAAACATATTTATATATACCTACCTCATTTAGCAATCCTGGACTACCAAAAATGTAAGGAGGGGGGGGAGGGGGGGTCTTCATGTTTTTATTTCTGTTCGGTCCAGAGCAAAAGTTATGATCATTAGAGTACTTTTGGAGTCTCGGAGAAACCCTACTCATCGGAGACCCTGACCCCTTTTATCGGAGACCCTGATTCCTTTTTATCGAAGACCCTGTCCCTTTATCAGAGAAGCTTTCCCTTCTTATCGTAGACCTTGAACCCTTTTATCGTAGATCTTGTCTCCCTTTTATCGGAGAACCTGTCCCCTTTTACTGGAGAACCTGTTCTCTCTTATCGGTCAAAGAATCCATCCCATTTTATTGAAGAACCTGTCCCATTTTATCGGAGAACCTGTCTCCTTTTATTGGAGATCCTGTCCCATTTTATCGGAGAACCCATGCTTTTCATCAGAGAGACCCCATGCTTTTTATCAGAGACCCCATGCTTTTCATCAGAGAGACCCCATGCTTTTTATCAGAGACCCAAAGCTTTTATCAGAGAGACCATGTTTTTTATCAGAGACCCAAAGCTTTTATCAGAGACCCCATGCTTTTTTATTTTTGACCCCAAGCTTTTTATCAGAGACCCCAAGCTTTTTATCAGAGACCCCATGCTTTTCATCAGAGACCCCATGCTTTTTATCAGAAACCCCATGCTTTTTATCAGAGACCCTATGCTTTTATCAGAGACCCCATGCCTTCTATCAGAGACCCCATGCTTTTTATCAGAGACCCCATGCTTTTTATCAGAGACCCCGTGCTTTTTATTAACCAAGATATTACGCATACATAAACAACTCGGTGACGCCCTTAGTTCAACACGTTCCATAATTTATGCTTAAGCTCTTAATCTAAGCAAATGCGCGCACAAACAAACTCACGCGCGATTTTTAGCTGATTTATCTGAAAGGTGCGTAGCATATAAAGGTCTAAGAAAGATACGTCTGCAGACTTTATTACAATTAGTTGATATTGAAAACAATTTAAAAGATCGATATTTTATATTTTATGGTTCAACACGTACCAAGAACAAACAGGTTGAGACTTAAACTTAAGGAGACTGTAAACCTTAAAGAGACTGTAAACCTCAAAGAGACTGTAAACTTAAAAAAAGAGACTGTAAACCTTAAAGAGACTGTAAACCTTGAAGAGACTGTAAACCTTAAAGAGGCTGTGAACCTTAAAGAGATTGTAAACCTTAAAGAGACTGTAAACCTTAAAGAGACTGTGAACCTTAAAGAGGATGTGAACCTTAAAGAGACTGTAAACCTTGAAGAGACTATAAACCTTAAAGAGACTACGAACCTTAAAGGGACTGTAAACGAAACTTTTTCTTCTTCCATTTTTAATGACGGCATTTCAAATTCAGGTGGTACCCTTTAAACCTTAATCTTTGTCAAAATGTGAAAGATTTTGTTGGTTTTCTATATTAAAAATATATTAAAAATATATTAAAAATATATTAAAAATATATTAAAAAGTGTTAAATTCTGACACTTTCCTTTGTATACAGTCACTGTCAGCATTATTACGATAATCACGTTTTTTAGAGAAACTAATAAATCAAAAATTATAATTTTTTTTTTAAATTTCAATTCATCTTTTATTGACAAATTCTTATTTTTTTTCTACAAAATATAAAACTCCATTAAAACAAATCTGAAACATTTGTTTTGTTTCACTTAAGCATTTATATTTCATTGGGATTTTAAAATCAAAGTATATGCTAAGAAATTAAGGACCACCAAATTTTATATGAACCCACTAAAAGTTGGAATTGAAATGTTTTATTCAGAAAGTTATGAAAGGCGTTTCCTTTAGTTAGTTTTCCATAATAAATTGGATTGTGAATGTTTCGTCTTATCAATCTATATATATATATACTGAGTGTTTGTTTACATGTTTGTGACCTCACGTCACGGCTAAACCGATTGGGCCCAAATTTTATGTGGTTTCTCACATGATCCCAGGGAAAGTTTATGGATGGTTAGAATTAAAAACTAAACTCAAATCCACGAAAAAAACAACATTAACATGAATTTCATTTACAGACAAATAAAAGATCCAGAACCACCACTTTTCAATTTGACCCCCCCCCCTTTGGTTAACT
>NW_019402159.1:24491-39418 GCF_000591075.1 Eurytemora carolleeae
GAATAAATCAGTATATGTTGTACAAGGGAAAACTTTACTTTTATTGAAGGTGTAAGGTTGCAGGCCGGCCAGGCAAAATCATCTAGGGACGACCCTTAACCCCTTAGAACCCAAAGATTCTAAAGTTAGGATTGTTTAATATAGTTTTAATTGAATATATCCCAAGGATTCTGAATTTAGGATTGTTCGAGATTGTTAGATTATAGAACCAAGGATTGTTTGATAAGAATTGTCGAATTTAGACCAGAAGATTCTGAAGTTAGGATTGTCAAGATAAACATAAACTCAAGGTTTTTCATGTTAGGAGTGTTGAATAAAGCCCTAGGGATTCTCAAGTTAGGGTTGATGAATAGAGATCCAAGGATTCTCATGTTAGGATTAATGAGTACAGATTCAAGGATTCTCAAGTTATGATTGATGAATGGAGATCCAAGGATTATCACGTTAGGATTGTTGTATAAAGATTCAAGGATTCTCAAGTTAGGATTGATTAATGGAGATCCAAGGATTATCACGTTAGGATTGTTGTATAAAGATTCAAGGATTCTCAAGTTAGGATTGATAAATGGAAATCCAAGAATTCTCGAGTTAGGATTGTTGTATAAAGATTCAAGGATTCTCAAATTAGGACTGATGAATGTAGACCCAAGAATTCTCAAGTTAGGATTGTTGTATAAAGATTCAAGGATTCTCAAGTTGGAATTGATAAATGGAAATCCAAGGATTTTAAAGTTAGGATTGTTGAATAAAGATTCAAGGATTCTCAAATTAGGACTGATGAATGTAGACCCAAGAATTCTCTAAGTTAAGATTGCTAAACATAAATCTAAGGACTCTCAAGTAAAGATTGCTAAATATAAAATCAAAGATTCTCAAGTTAGGATTGTTGAATTTAGACCCCCATGATATTTAAGTAAAGATTGTTAAATAAAGAATCAAAGATGTTTAAATTAGCCTAATGAATTTAGAAAAAACCAATAAAAAAAACTTCGGATGAAACAATAAATGCATGGATTAAATAAAGTTAAATAAAGACTTAACGTGGTTTAAAGACGGAAAGAAGGAAATAAAATGCGCAAATACAAATCTTTAAAATTCATGAAAGAAGATTGAGGATATGAGAAGAAATATTTTAATGGTGAATAATGGGCGTAGTAAAATACGTGGTTTTCACGTTTATGACTCGTATCATTCAATCCGAGTTTCTTCATCTTTACGACTCGTATCATTCAATTCCAGCGTTAAACCACTTCATTTCGGTACAGGGTCGTTCATTTTCCTTCAGCATAGATTTCTTCAACAAACAGCACATTTTTACCATTTGAATAACCAATATCAGATTTGAATAACCAATATCAGATTTGAATAACCAATATCAGATTTGAATAACCAATATCAGATTTGAATAACCAATGTCAGATTTGAATATCAAATCCAAAGGAGTATGGAGACATCATATATAGATAACATAAGAACTGGCACGGAAATTCCGGAGATAAAAGAAAAGTTCAGTTTTGCTTTAGTCTTAATTATATTCATCAGATGATAACCTTATAAATTGGAAGAGTTTTTAGCCGAAGGCTAACATAATGGTTAGAAAAAAACGAGTGAACATATACCACTAAATTTTCTTTGGGGTTCCATCTTTTGTTGGTAACTCCGTGTAGTTTGTAGCAACAGTCAGACATAAGCTCAAGCTTTTAATTTCAGTTGCTTAGCTCTTTAGATAAATGTCAATGGCAGTCTGTTTCTATTTTATATCTTTCTGATTACCAGACTGAAAATCCGGACGTTCCATTGGTTGGGAGCAGTGGGGTTTAAGCAGTTATGGAATAGAATGCGTTTTAGATTTAACCAACGAGTAAGATAAAACCTGCTTAGCGCTAACTAAAAGTTACTGGCTCTGTATCAAATCAATTATCAAGAATGCACGTCTAGGAGATTGTTCAAATGTCAAGTAATATTATTTCTCCAATTGAACCCGTCTATAAAAGTTTCGTGTGTCCTGTAATGCCTGCGCCCTAACCGGAAATTCAACCGGAAATTGAACCGGAAACTGTTTACCAAACCAAACCAAATAATATTTCAAGTGAAATTCAAGGAAATCAAATAGAAATAATTATTCAAAACAGATAAACCCTTGAAATTCTTGTAAAAAAATGGTTTTTAGGATTTTTATCTAATATGATTTCAAGGGAAACTTGGGAAGCCCCAAGGATGTAGTGCAAGGAAAGTTAATTGCGGTCGTGTATACTCTGCGTACATATTGAAACCTGTTCTCTTTGGGCGGAATTTGCAAACAAGAATAGATGCATCAGTGTTCGTTTAGTATCCGCGGAGGTTTAAAGCATTAAATTTTGATAACTTTGATAATTCACATAATAGTTTCCTATGACCAGAATATTTCATTGATTTTTTTAATGTAAAAGATGGATCCCATGTGAGGCCGTAACATCCGTCTTGTGTTTACTTTACCGCTTTTTTAAAAGTATTTGACCTAAATCTAAATTTGCTAATTGTTCAATTCCCTGATTCAGCATGTTGAAAATCATATTTGTATTTTATATTTGTAATTGAAGGGTTTGCAAGAAAAATTCCAGGATTTGTATTTTCAACTATATTATTTGAATTAGTAATGGAGGGATAAATCCATGCTTAATATTTCATGTTTTTTTTAGAGTTACAACAAATTACTGAGAAACAAAATCTTTCTTTGATTTAATTACTTTTTCATTGCAAAAAAAAGTAATTTGCACATAAGATTGAATTCTTACTTGTTTTCAATCATAACTTCTATTATCAAAGAGTTACTAATATTGAGAAGAACAAAAATATTCTGAAATTGAATGTAACCGAGAAAACTAGATTTCTCATAATTGTCGTATACAAAACTACAGAAACTACGATGTCATAAAGTTGTATCAGTAATTTCGCATAGAATAATTCGCCTTCTAGAATAATTTTCCAAGCCGTCATTAGAAGAAATAAATGAGACTGGAATTTTAAAGCTTTATTCTCTCTTTTGATGCTTTTCCCCCCAAAAAAGAGTTATTTTTCAGAAAAGATCAAAAACTAAGCATTAATTTTTACAATTAAATTGCCGAAAGAATTTAGAAATTGAGAAGTTTTTCTAAATTATAAAAGCGAATGTTAAGTACATCTGACAAGTTCTTATAATCTTAACATTCTGATCGTAATCTAGAATAAAATTTTCATAACTTCGAAATGCTTTAGGTCAGTTCGATTTTGCGAACTCACGAACCAAGTTTTTGCCACAAACTCAGAATTAATAATTGATATATCTTTGCAACCTGATATAGTAGACCTTAATTATTTAAACTATTATTATGTTACTTGAAATAATCTAAGTTTGAAATATCAAAGGTTAACACCATCAGGTTGCATAGATATAGGAATTAGAAAACTTGAGTTTGTGATAAGAACTCAGTTATCTTTTTTTCAGCATATTTGAGACTTCATGATAGATCAGATATTTGAATATCAAGATATTGTTCAGCGTGAACTGTTTCAAATATTAAAACTATGCATCACTCAATCCATTTTATGCCTACGGCTCAAACACATTATTGGCTCTAGTATAGCGGTTATTTATAATTCTTTGTTTATTTATCAAAGATTTAGCAAAATTTTCTCTCGGCGGGGCGTGTGACGGTGTGACTCATTTTTACCCTATACAGCTTTACAATGAGTTTTGATAAATAAAAAAGTTTTAAAGCAAACTCTAGTTGAAATAAGTTTAATTCAAAGAACTGCCGAACAGTTCCTCTCAAAGTCTCATCCTTTGTGGGTAACCCTGTATCGAGCTATCTATCTGACAGTGCAGCGAAAATAATAATTTCTCATAAAATTTTGCAAGCCTAGGTCAAGCATGCAAATCGGTGCAAAAAAAGCTGCATATTTGCGATAAACTAGGCTTGCAATACTTTATAAAATTACGAAGTTAAACATATTTTTATATCATGGTTTTTATGCATTATCAAACTGCTGACAGCAAAAATTAGCCTTTAAGGGACTGTAAGCGTAATTTCAAGTAATCTTCTATTTAAAGAGAGAAACATCCCCTGATTCACAACGGTTCCTTTTAAACCTTTCAATTGACTGATCATCAAGGAGAGAGATCTGTCCAACGCGGTTTTCAAAAATTCGAATGTAAATATTTATTTATATTTCGCCAGAAAATAAATATTGATATTTCTTTAAAACTAAACAGCTTGCAAACAAAGAGTTAAAAAACAGCGTGTTTGTAGATAAATAAAGTTTGACATCTTTAATCAGTCAAATGTTTAATGGGTACCCTTGTGCATTGGTAATGCCCCTCTTTAAAAAATGGAATGCCACTTAAAAATTAAGCTTACAGTCCCTTTAAAGGGATTGTTTATAACATGTAAAGTAGGGTTTAGACCCTTATTAAACTACTAACATACAGTGATAACCAGAAAACTCTGAAATAGGAAGACAACTTTAAGAATCAAGTTGATATAGTTTTACAAAAATGAAACTCAATAAACTAGACCATTAGATTTTTGTCATAGCAGGCTATACAAAGATGATGGCAAAACCTTGCTACCGTCACTGCATTCTTTCATCCTCCTGGCAGAAAAAAATGATAAAAATATTTTCTAAAATTAAAAATTCATGAGCAATATCTTCCATTGTTTCTTGTTGTTTAAACATTTGGTTTTTGCTTCGTGAGGAAATATCTATAAAATATACTTCATAACATAGTTTCTTACAATCTTATATAACCTTATACACAACCAGGTCAAGGGGGGGAGACGGAAGGAGAGTGGGGGATTCAAGGGGAGTAGAGGGGAGGGGGGATAAAAGATTGATAAAATGGATAACGTACGCTTGGAAGGATGAATATTAGAAGTAGGGGCGGGATTGTGGAAAAAGATAAAGAAGGGGGGAGGGTCATGAGAGTTATGGATGAAAATGAAACGGAGGATTGGATAAAGAATAAATATGGAGGATTAGATAAAGAATAAATATGGAGGATTAGAAAAAGAATAAATATGTAGGATTAGATAAAGAATAAATATGGAAGATTGGATAAAGAATAAATATGGAGGGTTAGATAAAGAATAAATATGGAGGATTAGATAAAGAATAAATATGTAGGATTAAATAAAGAATAAATATGGATGATTGGATAAAGAATAAATATGGAGGGATAGATAAAGAATAAATATGTAGGATTAGATAAAGAATAAATACGGAGGGTTAGATAAAGAATAAACATGGAGGATTGGATAAAGAATAAATATGGAGGATTAGATAAANGTAGGATTGGATAAAGAATATATATGAAGGATTGGATAAAGAACATCTAGACCGAATTTTAAGGTTTAGAAATACAGTGGGAAGACTTCAGACAAAGCTGGGTTTCCAAGCTAATATATAATATATGGAAGATATGACAATGATTATTTTCATATTACCAATGACGAACGTTCTAAATTATCTTGGAGACGCGATGAACTAAAATTTACCAAATATGAGGACACATAATTTATGACATGCATTTACATATATTGCACGTAGATAAGAAATTTGTGGCCCTGTTCGATCAAATAGAAAATAAGAGGTGTTGGGGGTTTGTTGGCTGCTTAGTGCTAAAATGTAACGCATTAATACAAAAGTAAGATAATACATTTTATTCCACCTAGCTAGATAAGTATCCCTAAGTACCCTCTAGCAGTTGAACTAGCAGTTTAAACTTGAACCCTTTTAACCTTTACAGTCTTTATCTTTAGATCTACTTGGATAGTAGGTGAGCTGTACAATATAGTAGTTGATGTACTGCATATAGTAGGTGGACTGTATATAGTAGGTGTACTGCATATAGTAGGTGTACTGCATATAGTAGTAGGTGTACTGTATATATTAGTAGGAGGTGTACTGTCTATATTAGTAGATGTACAGTATATAGTTGGTGAACTGCATATTTTAGATGTTCTGCATAAACTAGTGCACTGCAAAGTAAATATAGTAAGTGTACTGCAGAGTAGTTTACTGAAAAGTGAAAAAGTAAGTGTACTGCATAGAGTAGTGAACTTAAAAGTACATATAGTAAATTCTCTGCAGAGTAGTGCACTGAAAAGTACATATAGTAAGTGAACTGCATAGAGTAGTGTACTGAAAAGTACAAATAGTAAGTGTACTGAAAAGTGCATATAGTAAGTGTACTGCAAAGAGTATTGTACTGAAAAGTACATATAGTAAGTGAACTGCATATAATAGTGCACTGAAAAGTTCATATAGTAAGTGTACTGTACAGAGAAGTGTACTGCAAAGTAAAAATGTAAGTGTACTGCAGAGTGGTGTACTGAAAAGTGCATATAGTAAGTGAACTGCATAGACTAGTGTACTGACAAGTTCATATAGTGAGTGTACTGCACAGAGTAGTGTACTGCATATTTAGATTGGAAGTAGATATGTTGGAGTCATGGTTGAGAATCTTTTTTCACGCGTAATTGGGAATTTGTTCCATATTATCAGATCAGCAATATTTTTAATTGTTCCAGATTTCGTAGAACTTTAACGAATGCATGCTTTGTTTTGTTTAAGTACAGGCAGGGCAAATTCTACAATAAACATGAAATTGATAAGTTGCTATTTTTTTCTTTGTGGTCAAATTTAATTAATTGCTCAACATAGTCGAATAAAAATTATTCTTGTTCGTATGAGTATCTATTTACGGATAATCAAGATAACAATTTCAAATCAATATTTATATTTATTATATACTTCATATCGGTCATGAAAAGATTGATTTAGCATTTACATCTATTCGGCTGTTTCATTTTATTAATCAGAAAAAAAACAAGGCCGTTTTGTTTCATGGCTTTGTTTAAATTTTTAGCTCCAGGACCCAGAAAGCTTAAAAAGTGCAGATTTTAAGACTTGATTTAATTGACTTACTTTTTAAGTGAGTCTATATTGCTTGATTTAAAGTGAAAGGAAATATATCAATATATGTACTTTCCTTGTCCTGTCTATCTGTTTGTTTGTATTCAATAAACGTCAAAAAGTCTGATTTGATCAGGCTCTAATCTTTTATGGAAACTCAGATGACACCAGCAAAGAGCAATGTCTGGTTAAAGTTGAAATTGTTTTGCCCGGAACACCCCCTTTCATTGCAGACCCGCATGAACGTCTCATTGAAGACCCCAGTCTTTTCATGGAAACCTCCGAATTTTCATTGGAGACACCCAGATTTTCTTCGGAGACCCTTAGATTTCTATTGGAAACCCCGCGCTTTTAAGTAGAGATCCCTAGATTTGTTTGGGGTCTCCAATGAAAATCTAGGGGTCTCCAATAAAAATTTGTGGGTCTCCAATAAAAATCTGGGGTCTCCAATGAAAAGATTGGTGTCTCCAATAAATATTTAGGGGTCTTAAATGAAAATTTGGGGTCTCCAATGATTAGATTTGTGTCTCCAATGAGACGTCTATGGGGTTTTTCAATGAAAGGGGAAAATAGTATTCCATTGATAATGATTTCTTTTATAAATTTATAAGTTTCTGTTTGTTTTGCTGTTTATAATAATGATTTCTTCCCAGAGACTTGCGAAAATTGACTTTTATTGAATAACAATGAATAAATGGCTTAAACTTAAATTTAAAGCTAATATTTGTTAGATGAAAAGGGAGCTCAAACCTTCATAAAATCTGAGAATCAATGGCGTTGAACTCGTTTAATGCATAAAAGCTGTGTGCCAATGCTGCATATGTGCTATTCTCCTAGAGAAGAGATGCTCAAACATTTTGAACATTCCCTTTAAGTCTTTCATGAAGTATGTATAAGCTTATAGATAAATATATATAATATATAATATATAGAAATTGTCCTTGAATTATGAACTGATAAGTATTGTATAGCTGTGACCCCACTAACCCCTACTCAGCAAAAGAAATAATTACAACCTGAGATAGACAGATAGATAGATAGATGGATAGAGAGATAGATAGACAGATAGATAGATAGATATATGGATAGAGAGATTGATAGATATATAGATAGATAGATAGAATAGATAGAATAGATATATAGATATATGGATAGATAGATAGAATAGATAGAATAGATATGTAGATAGATAGATAGATAGATAGATAGATAGATAGATAGATAGATAGATAGATAGATAGATAGATAGATATATAGATATATGGATAGATAGATAGAATAGATAGAATAGATATGTAGATAGATAGATAGATAGATAGATAGATAGATAGATAGATAGATAGATAGATAGATAGATAGATAGATAGATAGATAGATAGATAGATGGATAGATAGTAGAAACATAAAGAGTTTGTAAGAGAAAAGTCCAGGCCTATAAAGGAGAATAAGCTGTTGCTAAAGTTAGATTTTATTGTTAAAGTTAGAAAACATACATTTTATATCCTAAATGTCTTTCTGGTTTCCAACTAGTAACTATAGTAACTAGTCATTCATTACCTTTCTAACTATTCATTCATTACCTTTTTAACTATTCATTCATTACCTTTCTAACTAATCATTCATTACCTTTCTAACTAATCATCCTTTACCTTTCTAACTATTTATTCATTACCTTTTTAACTATTCATTCATTACCTTTCTAACTATTAATTCATTACCTTTCTAACTAATCATTCATTACCTTTCTAACTATTCATTCATTACCTTTCTAACTAATCATTCATTACCTTTCTAACTATTCATTCATTACCTTTCTAACTATTCATTCATTACCTTTCTAACTATTCATTCATTACCTTTCTAACTATTCATTGTTCAATTTATGTCCTTCCATCCACAAAGATTATCAAGTACAATAGATCACAATGATTTAACAGTCGTCTTCTTAATTCACAGTTTAATGGGTCTCACTGTAGCCCTTGTAAGGGAATTGTCTTTTGAATCTTTCTAATTAATCCTTTGTCTTTTGTCTTTCATTGATTCTGAATTGAATACGGAGTCGATATTAACAGTGTTCAAATATTTATAGCTTTTACAGATAGAATACAATAGGTTTGATATTCAGAAAAAAAATATGAAGAAAAAGTGTTTAAATTTTTTTTCAAAATATCCACCATTTTTACAGATAGAATACAATAGGTTTGATATTCAGAAAAAAAATATAGAGAAAAAGTGTTTAAACTTTTTTTCAAAATATCCACCATAACTTAATATTCCGCCCCGGCTCTAAAAAATCTTTAATTACAGTGAGAACCAGAAAACTGTGGTATGACTCCCCCCCCCCCCTAGAAAAAGGGTTTAGAGATATCATACAGGGTTGCAATGCATGACCAAAACCCGACTTTATAAGGACAAATTAGACCGTTAATTATATTAGGGTGCCAGTGAGATGCTAAAAATGTTTTAAAAAGGTCTCTGTATCTCTTAAATAATAAATAAGCCATTTTAGATTTTTCTTCACCCACTGGTCTTTTATTTTTCTTTACTGTACCCTACCCTGTGTCTTGGAAAATACATTTTTTGCAAAAAAAAATCTTTCAATTACTATGCATTAAAAGGGGAAAAAAGGTCAAAGTGTCAAATATGTGATGGAAATATATTTATACTCAAGTTACAGATTTATGAATTTGTAAATTTTATGAATTCACAAGTGTACAGTAAAATAAAAACATATATTTACCACCTTGAAAATCCAAAATTTTCAATGTTATAAATATAACTAAACATTATTTTAGAACGCGCATGCGTTAAATATTTCAGTTTTGTCATTCAAGCATTTAAAAGTTTCAAAATATTGACAAATGTTAAAAATAGGTAGATGAATAAATTCATAAATCATAATCGATACACGTTATGTAATGTTTAATAAATAGACTGTAGAAGTAGTTTTCCCCCCTGTCAATGGAGGGTTATTTGAAATTACGTGTACAGTCCCTTTAAGCCAATTTGCAATTTTTAAAATGTATAGGTTGATAAACTCATCTCTCTTTATAATAGATAAATCTTTAATCTCCGCTTATCTCATGCTAAGCTTTTGACTTCGCTTGATATATATAATTTAGGTTGAAGACGACATTACATGGAGGGGGGGGGGGGTTTTAATGTTAATGGTTGACAATTATACAGTGTACATACATATACACACACACAAACTCATGAACATTGAACAGTGAAAATTGAACATTGAACTATGCGTATTTGTTGTTTTCTATTAAGTTGGATGGTTATTATGTTGTTAAAACGGGTCAACCCATTCCGAAATTTTTTTTTTATATGTGAAATTTTCTGGTTTATTATAGTTTGAACAAACATCATCACAAAATTAAAAGATGCATATATGTAAATTATAAACTGTAAAGTTACACCATACACAATATATTCATTATTCACTCATTTGCATTTTTTTAATCAATGGACCCAAAAGTTTTGCTTAATTTTATATGACCCAAGGAATGGTTTATTGCCGTTAAGAACTTTGAAAAATTTTGCAAAAATCTTTTAATAAAATATGGAATTTGCTATGTAATTGATCAATTATTCATAAAGTGAACTTATAAGACAAGCAATCAATGAATTGATGAATTATGAATTTGATGAATCAATGAATTATTTAAATGACAAATTAATGCAATGAAGCATTCACCTATTCTTGTTAAAATATCATATTTCACCCTTATTTATGATTCACATGCAACAGCCCCCCCCCCATCCCTCACATACCCTCATGAATTCCTGGGTGTAACTGCAGAATTTCTTTCCACACTTTACTCTCCTCTTTATTTCCTGTTCCTTGCCTTAAATTCACAGAATTCTGTAGTTTCCCTGTTTTCCTTGAAATTTTAATTTCCCTTTACTTTCCTCAATTATTCAACCTTTTCCCTTACTAATTGAAATGAATCTTATTTAATATACTATTTAGAAAATCAAGGCCCAAAACATGTAAAAAAAAGTAATACGAAAAATCGACCTTAAATGGTAAAGTTGGTTTCGAAAGTGAAGGTTCACTGAAATTATAACAGGACATCCAAACCACTGTGAAGAAAAAAATGGAACTAACAACATTTAATTCCTATTCTCCCTTTATCCTCTTTACCTACATTTCTCCCTCCCCCCATCCAATGGGGATCCATTCTCCCCCCCCCAAATAAACCGTCATGAAAATGGTTTCTATATAGGCTCCAAATTTAAATCATGCAGTAAAATGGATAAGAACATCAATAACTAAAACTAATCTTAAAATTGGTTCAGTCGTTTCTAAATTCAGATAATATGTTATTAAGCACTTGCAAATTACTATGCATTTAAAGTGCTTGGCGTCCCTCTTCATGTCGTTTTTCTTTCATTCCAATAATATTTTAAGAGTCCTGAGAAGAAAAAAATACTAATAATTATTAAATGTAAGATAAAAAACCGAAAACGCCCTTATTTAAACCATTTTTTTTGTTTTCATAAATAGAAATAAAAGAAAGAGAATTGAGTCATTGCCACAAACGCTGATTCCTTAATCCCTTTAATCCCTTTTTCTCTACAACCCATTGTTATAGACCTTAGATATTTCAAACTATGAATTCTGATGGATCAAATAATCAAAGTTTGAAATATCAAAGGTTTACGCCATCTGGTTTTAGAGATATAGGTATTAGAAAATTGGGATTTGTGGCAAAGACTCAGTTCCTTTATGGACAAATTCTAGTAAGATTAAAGCTGCGTAAACTGTACTGTATATATATACTGTACAAACAGGGATGAAAAATTTAAAATTCTAAAGAATATAATTATCCCGAAACCATGTATAAATTTTAAATTAATCCTTTTGATGAAATTCTAGTTTTGTTTATAATAAATATACATTTAGCTGCAAGGCAGCAGGTTACTTACCGAAAGTTGAAAACTTATAAAATAAAAAAATCATGATTTTTTCCTCGTTTATGCTCAGGTTTATATGGTACCGTTGTGAATCAGGTGTGCCACTCTTAAAATGGAGGTTCACTTAAAAAGTTGAGATTAAGTCAATTGTCACTTTAAGTGATGTTTTTGTATTTAAATTGAAAAATAATCATTTCACTCTAAACAAAAAAAAACTCTCCTATAAAAGAACAACTAACAAGATTCTACAAGATTTTCATCATTTATTTAGAAATAAAATTGAAAGAACCTGAAAATAAAAGATACAATCATTAATTTTTTATTTAAACTAGAAATATGAAAGTGGCTATTTAATCGCCAACGTACATTTTCGGTGTGCGTTGTACACTGTACACTTTACAGAGTGCGCTGTACACTGTATAAAGTGTACAGTGTACATTTTACAGTGTGCACAGTACACTGTATACTTTACAGAGTGGGCTGCACACTGTACACTTCACATTGTAAAGTGTACATTGTACATTTTACAGTGTGCGCTGTACACTGTAAACTTTTAGTATAGCAACGGAAAGAAAAAGTAGTTTGGATCGTGAACTGATTGATTGATTAGTTGATTGATTGATTGATTGTGGAGAAAAGTCTGGAACAAATCAGCAAATCAAGACAAATGGAACTTTTGATTAAATCCTTCACTTCTATAAAGTCTTGATTGTAATACAGTGTACACACATACACACACAACATTATATACACACATACACACACTTCACTACAAGTGTACACACATACACACACAACATTATATACACACATACACACACTTCACTACACAACACACAAACAGATTCACACTATATACACAGATACACACACTAGACTATACAACACACAAACAGATTCACACTTTATACACCCCTAGTCCCTACACACACTACACAACACACAAACATGCACATTCACAAATAGCTATTGATGAAAGTCTTTAAAATATATATCGGAGAATATCTTGAAATATCTATCGGAGAAAATCTTTGAAATATCTATCGGAGAATATTTTTGAAATATATATCGGAGAAAATCTTTGAAATATTTATTGGAGAATGTTTTTGAAATATATATCGGAGAAAATCTTTGAAATATATATCGAAGAAAATCTTTGAAATATCTAACGAAGAATATCTTTGAAATATATATCGGAGAAAATCTTTGAAATATCTATCGGACAATATCTTTGAAATATATATCGAAGAAAATCTTTGAAATGTCTAACGAAGAACATCTTTGAAATATATATCGGAGAAAATCTTTGAATTATCTATCGGAGAATATCTTGAAATAGCTATCGGAGAATATCTTTGAAATATCTATCGGAGAATATTTTTGAAATATATATCGGAAAAAATCTTTGAAATATATATCGAAGAAAATCTTTGAAATATATATCGGAGAAAATCTTTGAAATATCTATCGGAGAATTTCTTTGAAATATCTATCGGAGAATATCTTTGAAATATCTATCGGAGAAAATTCTAGAAATATCTACCGTAGAAAATCCTTAAAAATCAATCGGAGAACATTCTAGAAATATCTATCGAATAAAATCCTTAAAAATCGAACTAATAAAACCCTTGAAATATCTATCGGAGAAAATCCTTGAAACGCCTTTAGGAGAAAACCCTTAAAATATCTGAAGAAAAAAATCCTTGAAATATCTATCGGAGAAAATCCTTGAAATATCTATCGGAGAAAATCCTTGAAATAACTAACTCTGAAAGAGTTCTAAAAGTTTACTGTTTCCAGGTTTGATTGGGATTATGTTTGTTCTATTTGATTCAGCTTCTCCTGCCAGGGATAGTTCTTCTCTTCTAAAATTAAAATAGATTTATTAAAGTGTTTTCAAATTTTGTCTTTATAATTATATTTTAATATTTCTACTAAGGATGTGAACTATCTAATCTTATATCTAAAGTTTTCCACGTTCAGATTCTTGTATTTGTCTTTTTCCATTATTTGACACCTTATCAATCAAAGTTTATATCCCTAGTTCAAGTTGGTTTGAAATCAAACTACTTTTTAGTCTTTTCCTTAAAATTTTCAATATTAGGAGAACTGTTTCCAATTTTAAGTTTTCTATCCTTTAAAACTAATGTCATTAATATGCACATATTTGTATCATTCCAAGATATTTGACTGCAACCACAATGGTAAAATATTTAAATTTTGATAAAGCATTAGATCAAAACCAAAATGAAATTAAAGAAATAAATTCATTAATAAATATAATGTTTTTTAGTCAAAAATCAAAAATACAGAAATTAGAGTACTTTTCATGTTATGTGAATCTTGGAATACTTAAAAAAAGTAGCAATCAACATATATCCTTTACTTGCTTTATATATATTTTATTTTATAAATTTACTATGGCATTATTTTTAGAATAATACTTTATTAATGTAGCAATCAACATATATCCTCTGCTTGCTTTATATATATTCTATTTTATAAATTTACTATGGCATTATTTTTAGAATAATACTTCAATAATGTAGCAATCAACATATATCCTCTGCTTGCTTTATATAAATTCTATTTTGTAAAGGAATTGAGTCTTTGGAACAAAATCAAATATTTAAACCTCAATATCTTTAGCACTCGATGTTGTTAACCTTTGAAATTTCAAACTCAGATTATTTGATCTAACTGAATTCATAGTTTGAAATATCTAAGGTCTTCAACATTTGGTTCCAGTGATATAGTGATTAGAAAATCAAAGTTTGTGGCAAAGACTCAATTCCTTTACTATGGCATTATTTTTAGAATAATACTTCAATAATGTATCAATCAACATACATCCTCTACATGCTATTGTTGTAAACCCCGAGTTTTATTCGGTCGACAGCAGAATTTAAAAGGCAATAATTGACTCTCTTAGTTCATATTTATTAATCTAAGTTTACTGATTCCATATTATATATTTAGGATATTAATATTCTGGACTGAACTCGACTTCCATGGCTAAGAGTTGTAACAGCTCCAGCCGCTGCTCCAAGATGAGAGACATATTGGTG
>NW_019402160.1:0-33276 GCF_000591075.1 Eurytemora carolleeae
ATTTCCTAAACACCGGTGTTAGTGTTAAGAGTGGTATTAGAGCGGTATTAGCTAATACCGCTCTTAAGATACCGGACTCTTGACCCGGCCAAATATTTGAATTTAAGCTTCCCTCGTCCGCGTCCCCTGCGCCCCAGCGCCCCGGTGCAGCGTCAAAATACAATTACCTTAAAAGCCATATTATTAAATATTTTTTGGTGATGACCCCGCCCTCCTCATTTATTGAAGAGTTACTTTAAACTTTTCCATCTCTAAATTTTACCCTCTTATGTTAAGTTTCTCCCATTTTACATAAAAAGTAGATCCTGCATTGTCTCAGTAAAAAAATGAAACCCTGTGTCTGCAGTCTGCACCACGTCAGCTGTTTAGCTTTCTCAATATTTTAGAGTCAACAAGCAGACACGAATACGATTCAGTAAAACCAAAACATGAGAAAAGATTGAAATTCTTAACTGAAATTATCTATTTTTAGCTTAGTTTATGTTAGTAAGTTTTATTGACTTTAAATTGGGTGTTAAGTTCAGTGAAAGTGAATCGATCAGTTAAATATTATTTTTTT
This sequence comes from Eurytemora carolleeae, assembly GCF_000591075.1. Lineage (NCBI taxonomy): Eukaryota > Metazoa > Arthropoda > Copepoda > Calanoida > Temoridae > Eurytemora > Eurytemora carolleeae. The sequence continues at coordinate 560 of NW_019402160.1, forward strand.
CCGAAATTTTATATCGAACGTGTACCGAATGTACCAAGGGAGGGGCTGTAAGGGCGAATGAGCTCCGCAAAAACAACCTTCTAGCCTCCAGATTTGCAGAATGACCTCCAAGCCCCGCGAAACCGTCTCCGTGTGCCTCTCACTACGTCTCCGATCCTCCGGCATTCTGTCTCCAAGCCCAGCATTTTGGTCCCTAATAATCAATTTTGTTCATGGATCTCATATGTAACACATGGGTAATATTGGTCATGTGGCCACAGCGCCCGGCCCCTAGCCTGTCCTAGCCTCGGCGCTCGGCCCCTTAGACTGTCCTAGCCGCAGCGCTTGGCCCCCTAGCCTGTCCTAGGCGCAGCGCAGAAATTGTCTTAACCTAACTTAATCCTAGAATAATAAAACAATAAATTATAATAATTTTGCTGAAAAATAAAAAATAAGTGGTCATGTATAAAATTGATAGGAGGGACCCCCTCTGAATACGCCTCTTTCTACTTATCGATAAATAGAAAAGTAAAACAAATAAAGTAAATGCATTGAAAAGGTAAATATTTTTAGATTAGATCTTAAAATTTCTATAAAGGAATTGTTTTAATTCTTATTATTTTTTTTATGTCACGAAACTTTATCGCACATCTACAGACCTAAAATTAAGATCTTGTATACAAATTTCTTGGAAGAAATCCTTCTCCTCGTACATAACCTCGCAATTTCAAATTAACATTAGGAGCTGGAACTCTCATCATGGTTCGTTTTAATTATAATTTTTTTTGGACAGTTTCAAAATCGATTTAATATTTCCGATTAGGTAACACAAAATAGAGGTCTTAAGAGGTTTTTGTAATTTAATGCAGACTAAAGTTTTGCAATTTTGGCTTGGTTGAGTTCGTAGATTTCTTATCTTTGTTCTGCGATTTCATAGAGCCTCAAAAGAGTAAATTTTCTTTAGTCAAGTCTAAGCTTAAATTATTTGGTATTTGTAGTTCGAACATATCAAATGTAGATAATTGTAATAATTAGTTTAGTTTTTCTTTACTTTTCGTTTATCTCAATATCAATATTTAACCAACCAAAATGTGCCTATGGCGTCTATCGATTGAAAATGTCCAAAATTATAAAAATCTTACCATAATAAGAACTGGCATATATTAAATGTGTGTTTTTTACACCCTGTTTTCTTAGTGTAATGCTTAATGAGTACTTTTGAGATTTTACTAATAAAATGTAGAATCTGTTAGAATTACGTTGACCTTAATGTTATTATTGTTTTGATTTTTTTTCCTTCTTTTATATAAATTTTTTTTATAAAAGTTTAAAGAAGAAGAATTACGTCGACATGTTAGCTATAAGATAATTTTAAACCTCACCTGTTCCTTTTTTAATGTTATTTTAACAGGTGGTTTAGGAATTAGTTCAATGTAAAACACAGTGTTTCCAGGTTTACATATGAAATATACACGGCTTCCAGGGCTCTTCTTAACCCCCCCCCCTTTTTTTATTAAAAAATTTAGCCTTAAATTGTTTCACTTCAAGTCGTCATTCTTTCATAGAAATTTTAAAACTTCACTTTTCGTGGATTTTTTCTGTTTAAATTGGTATATTTTCTGTAAAAATATAAAAAATGTTAAAAATTTGGGCCCGATCGGTTCAGTCATTCTGACGTTTATTGAATACAAACAGACAGACGACAAGCCAAATGTTTACATAGATAAAAATGCCAAATAGTATCATTTATTTTTTAAGTATGCCTGAAGTTTTTTCTTCTAAATATAAAATTGTCTTTTCAAACGGGGTAAATTTTGGAAGTTCTAACTTATACTCCTGTAGGGTCAGATACTGCTGAAGGCAGTCTGGGTTGCTCAACATGGGGTTTCTTGCAGATCACATTCTCATAAGTCATAATAAAAAAATCAAACTCTTAGATATTATTACATATTTTCGATGTTTTTTTGAGAATTTTTCATTTCCTATTTTGTACTCGCTGTTTGATTATTATTTCAGATAAAATGGAAAAAAGAGTAATTCTTGTCACCGGTGGGACTGGATTGGTCGGGAAAGGTAAATAATTGAAAATTAACTCCCCCCCCCTTTTAAAACATTTTTTCTTGAATTAGAAATAGATGGGTTAGAGGGTTTACTTGCAAGAAGTGGAGTTTTTATCTCAATTAAAATTTTTCTCTGAATAGAGATTCACTTTTTTGGTGTTTAATTAAATACTTCTATCTTTATAATAAAGGTCTTCGTTCATATATATATATGTATGTGTATTTGTATTTATATTAGCTATAGCTGGCCAGACGGCTGGACCGAATTAGCTGACATTTATCTAGTAACATAGGCTAAAAAATAATTTTTTTTGTTTATAAATTCAAAAATGTTATTAAAAAAATTTACATTTTAAAAAAGATTCTACGGGCAACGCCGGGCACTTCAGCTAAAGTATCATTTATATCATTATGAAGGTATTGAAACTGCTCTCGAATCTTGTAAAGAGGAGGGAGAAGAATGGATATTCTTGTCTAGCAAAGATGCAGATTTATCCAGGTTTGTTTAGATTAAGGTTCAGTGACCCTCCATGGCAATGCCCGATTCACAACTGTACCCCTAAAAGCTTTTCTGATCATGTACATGAATAAGATATCAATGTTAACAACTTTGATAACTTAAAGTTAATTTTCAATTGTGAAGTTTCTACAAAAGTGACTTTCACAATTCTAGTGCAGGAAAATACTTAGGAATTGTCAAAATTAAACACTTTTATGCCTAGAAAAACAAGAATATCTTCCACATTATTAAATAGATCAAGATTTCAACGGTACTTTTGTGAATCGGGCATTGCCATCTAAGCATCTTGAAATTACGCTTACAGCCCCTTTAAGATATTTTTGTAGCACATATTATGAAAAACAGGTTTAGTAAAGGTTTATGTTAAGAAGGTTTACCTATACCTGAGGGCAAAACGTATGGATCTAAAAGGGACTGTAAATGTAACTTCGTGTGATTCTCCGTGCAAAGATAACAATTGCCCGATTAACAACGGTACCCCTTGAAACCTTTATCTGATTAAAAATGTGAAAATACTCTTAGGTTTAAAAATGTTTCCTGTATTAGAAATGCGTGAGTCACTTTTGTTGATAAACCACAATTGAAAAAAATAAGTTTTAAAAAGTATAAACATTGATATCTAAATCGTATCTTGATCACATAAAGCTTTTAGTGGTACCGTTGTGAATCGGGGTTTCTTGAAATTACCTGCGGCTTTAGTGCAAAGACGCTAAAACAGTTTGTATCCCACTTGACTGTTTTACCTGAAACTCTATTACTTCTTTTAAACATTTTTTATTAATTACCTCTTGGCTTAACTCCAATGCAAATTTAAAAAGTGCACTTTTCCTGCAATATCTTGTTTATAAAATATAAACTAAAAATATATTATTCTCAGTGAATCTAAAAGTAATCTTATCTATGGGTTATATCATGAATAATGCCGTATCCTGGCATCTTTGTTTATTTATTCCGGAACAACTTGCAGTTTTTATGTAGATATGTACATACAGAGAGATCCATAAAACTGGAAAAGGAAGACGAATGTTAGTTATTTTACCGCATTTTGACCAACATTACCGACCTATGATTCCCCTAGCAGAGGGAGGTTAAGTTTCTTATCGTCCATTGGCCCAGTTATGTAAAATAACCACCCGATCTGCAAAATTTTGGGGGAACAAATTTCGCGCATTTTCATCTCAAAAGACGATAAAATTGTGTACAACTACTTTTTGGGAAATTAAAAATTATACTTAACCACGGGTTCCCTCGACCAATTTTGTATAAAAAACATCCCTCGGTACACTCTGGATGTTTTACAAATTGATTTTGGGAACTTTGGTAGAGTGAAATTACCTTAACTTTCCTGTGAAGTAGTTGTAAATAATTATCAAACAAAACCCGAAACACAACAATTCACTTTTTAACAATATCAAATGCACAATAGATCTCTTAAATATCGTCTTCATATACCAAATGAGTCTTAATTTAGTGAAATAGGTCTGTTCGTTTACACTGCAAAATTTCTGTGTTTCAAGTTTATGGGCTAATTAAATATCATAACTTGAGCCCAGGCCTCGTCTTCCTATTCCACAACTTTATGGGTTCAACTTTATATATTATTTTTCAAAGTTATCTCTAGGAGACAATTTCTTCAAAAATATTCAAATTGTTTATTTATCAACAAAAGAAACGATATTAACATTGTTTAACATAATACCAACAAAATGAATGCCAGGTTCGAACAAATATTAAAGGAATATTTTCAACCTAAACTATATTAGGATTGGTTATCAAAGAACTTATTTAATACAAAAAAAAATATATTGAAATTTAAAATGGATTCCACGGTTTCAGACCTTTATAACATAAAAAGATTAATGAGACCTGAATTTATGAAAAGAGGAACAGAAGTAAACAAGGAAACAGATTTAATGAATATATCGAGAATTAGTTGAACCACGTAACGCCGGTTCAACCAGAGCTTTTGTGCACTGGGTCAAGGTCAAAAGAAGTTATTCAATATAGACTATAACGTAGTTCAACTACTTCATACATATAATTCAATCAATCTGGTCCAAGTGTAATTTTGATGAGAATTGACAATATTTGCTTGTGTTTAGTGAATCTAGTACGATGGCCCTGTTTGAGAAGTATAAACCAACCCATGTAATTCATCTAGCAGCTATAGTTGGGGGACTATTCGCTAATATGAAAGCTAACTGTGATTTCTTCAGGTAATAAAAAACGAAGCGTCTAAGGACTGTTGTAATGTCAAGGCACCCTTCGTTTAGAGATATAAAAAGGGTGCACTTAATCAAGACTTGAATACTTAGTCTGTATCTTTAACTCCATGTCATATCTGTACAAATATATGAAAACCGCAATTAGCAAATACAATTTTTAGATAGAAAAACAACTTATCTTTCTCATTGTTACTCGGATATAACTATTAATTACTACTTAACCGGGAGATTAAGGGAGGATAATTAAATTGAGGGGAAAACCACTTAGCCGAGGGCCTCCAAGACCTTTTTGGGGTTCTAAACCTCACGAGCGTAGCGAGGGAGGTTTAGAACCCCAAAAAGGTCGAGGAGGCCCAAGGCTAAGTGGTTTTCCCCTCAATTTATTTATCCTCATGAAAACTCCCGGTTAAGTAGTAATTTATCGTTTAATCTCCTGTTCAACGAAATAACCAACCGTGGGGGATAAAATAATAATGAAATCAATAAAACTGTCAATTATGATTTTTTCCAGACAATATTTTTTTTATCTCCTGTTCAATATTAAATAATTAGAGAACTATTTATTTGATAAATCTGTATGGATCACAGGGAGGATAAGTAATTATCCTCCCTGTAAAGAGGGAGGATAAGTAATTATCCTCCCTGTAAATAGGGAGGATAAGTAATTATCCTCCCTGTAAATAGGGAGGATAAGTAATTATCCTCCCTGGAAATAAAAAAGGAGGGAATTAAAGGTTGGTTATTTCGTTGAACAGGAGATTAAAAGTTTAAAGGGCACCGTTGTGAATTGGACATTTTAATGGAGGGTCAATTGAAATTATGGCCACTATCCCTTTACAACCAAGAAGCAACTAAGAAACATAAAACATAGTAAAACAATGAGGTCAGAGTCCGAATTTAATGAATTTGAGCCGCGTCTGAAATCCGCCAAAAACCTGTTTCAATTTAGCGCCGGCTTTAATCTTGAAACATTAGATACAATTTAAGTGGAATGAATCATATTTGAGCCGCAGCTCAATTTTAAGCCGCGGCTCAAATCTTAAAATTCGGCCTCTGGGTTTCTATATTTGTTATTATGAAAACCCTTTGAAAAAGTTTATGACGCTTGCATTTTTTCATAAATAAAGTCACACTGTTAGATGAAACTTTTTGTTCAACAAATTAGATGTCGAAGATTTCATATCCGGATTCAGTTTCTATTTTTCATTATCCTGGACCAAGTTTTATGAATTGGAGATTTTACTGAACTACCTACCGCCAGTTAAAGGGACTTTAAGGCTTAACCCTATACCCCCTTTCATTTTTACTTCACAGGAAGGTCAGCGATCTAGCTCAAATCACTATACTTGGTCCCTGGTTTTATAAATGTGTATTTGGAATTTTCATTAGAATTAATTTATTTTAAATGTTTAATCAAAATATCATGAATATTGAAATGAAAGCTGACATTTTTTGTGATGAACATAATTTTAAGTGGGAAAAAAACATTTATCAACAAAAAAGGTTCAAAAAGGAGGAATGTTTTTTCCAACAAACCTTTTAAAGAAAAGGGATGTTGTAAACGTAAAAGCTGAAGAAAAAAAACATAAAAATAGTCCCACAAGCATACATGAACGCGGAGACTATTTTTCCTCCCTATAAAGTGAATCTCAATTAATTAAGTGGCATAAGTTCGATTCAGAGCTGGGTATTTTTAAAGCTTTGTCTAATCAAGATTGCATGAGATATCCTTAATCTTCTATTTTAACAAGTTAATTATTTTCAATTGTGGTTTTTGTTAAAGTGAGAAATTGACCCCAGTCCCTAACTAATGAAAAATATGTTAAGATTGAATATGAAAATGAATACAAATATTCTAGAGATGGCTCAGAAGTTCAACGTAAAAAAGGTAAACCTAATTTCACCCATCTGTATCTTTATATATATGAGAATCAGAAAACAATTGAATAGGAAGACGACATTAAATCAATTATAAAGTGTATTTAATGTTGTTAGAAAGCAAAATATTTAACTAAAATATCTTAAAAATCCCGGATTGCCCAGTCTTTTGTTTAGTGGACTTGTAATTCAGGGGATAATAGTTCCAAAACTACATTTGGCCCATTTCTAACACTGAGTGTTAGAAATGGGTCAAATCTGCTAAGTTATCTTTTTCAAGAGTATATATCTTTAAATCCAAGACGAATAGAACAAAATTACACCATTTATTTATAAAAAAAATGGTTAAAACTATGTATTGAAGCAATAAATGTCAATTTTAAACTAATAATAAGGCGTGAGAATTAGTTTTTGATGATTCTTGATTTCATTTTCGAACATATCCCTATTTTGAAACAATTACCAGATTTCAGCTCATGTCGCGTTTTCGGAACATATCCTGGTTTTGCGACAATTAACGGATTTCATATCAATGTCAATTTTCAAGCATTTACGTCATGTTTAATAAAATGTTGGTTATAGTTTTTATTATCGACTTTTACTCTGCCAAGTGTTAGTTTTGGAACTAATGTCCCCTGTAATTGTAACCTAAGCTAAGGCTAAAAGTTGTCTTCCTATTTCACAGTTTTAAAGGTCCCACTGTAAATTTTTTTGTTTTAAAACCCCATATGCACTTTAACTTTTGGGAATTAATCAATGAAAACAAAAATTCGCAAAATTTTATATTTAATGTCTAAAAAGAAAAAATGGCGATTTGAAGAGGAAATGTAAATAAAAAAGAATAGTTACTTGAAAAATGAGCGCAAAGATCCTAAAATCCTTTTTATTAAAAAGACAACAAATTAAGGGTTTAGAATTATTCTGAATTTCTAAATGTCGTCTTGTTCAGGTAGTATCCTACATGTCATTTTCTATCTGTATATTCCCGGATAAGACGACCTATCTTATTAATGAAATAATATTTCTAAATGTCGTCTTGTTCAGGTAGTGTCCTGTATGTCTACCTGTATATTCCCGGATAAGACGACCTATCCTATTGATGAAACAATGTTACACAATGGACCTCCGCATTCTTCAAACTATGGATACTCCTACGCTAAACGAATGATTGGTAATTATTAAAAACCAATTTAAAGGGACTGGTAACTATTAGACATGTTGACTGATTTAATTCAATTATAATTTTAGGTTTAAGGTCGATTTGAGATTATTTCTTTAACAATTCCTGTTTTCAAAATCGTGAACATTCAAATTTTTTTTATATTCTACTGGCATCCGCTTGATGATTGTTTGAATCAAACATTTTTAATTTGTGCCTGAAATGTGTCTGGAGGAAATATTCTCAATTTTATTTAGTTTACCATCAACGATTACAATATCTATATTTGACCGTTGTACTAGATGTACTGAACAGATCATACAATAAATAGTACAATTTGTATTCCTTTAGCATCTATATTTAACCATTGTACTAAACAGATCATTCAAGGAATAGTACAAATTCATTACTTCAAGATCTATATTTAACCGTTGTACTAAACAGATCATACAAGGAATAGTATAATTGAGAGTACTCTTTTCATATCTATATTCAACCGTTGTACTGAACAGATTGTACAACGAACAGTACAAACAGCAATACTTTACATCTAAATTCGAACGTTGTACTTTATGTACTGAACATATCGTACAACTAGCAGTACTTTACAATATCTATATCTAGATGTACTGAACAGATCGTACAAGGAACAGTACAACTGTGATTTCACCTCTATAATCCCCTGCAACGTGTTTGGACCTCATGATAACTTCAATATACAGAACGGACATGTGGTCCCTGGACTTATTAATAAAGTTGTTGAGGTGAGAAGGTTAAAAATAAAACCATATCTCTCCCAGAATCTCTTATATTACATTTAAACTTTCATTAAATTGTGCAAAGATATTGTAATTGTAAATTAAGTATAAGACGACCATTATGATGATATTTTTGTTTTTCTTTCTCCATTTTTGCCATAGGCGAGCAAGAAAATGTCCCAAATTTGTCCATTTCTGGTGTAAAAATTGTTTAAGACTCCGTTAACTGTCTCTTAGTAGATTTTATTGATCACATGAAGTTAAACGTTCCATATTAAATCTTATTCTAATTCAGAATATTTTGTAAAAAACCGAAAATATCAAAATTTTTAAATTAACATTATTTTAAGGCTCAAAAGAATGGAACTCCATTCGAGATTTGGGGAACTGGTTCTCCACTCAGGCAGTTCATCTATAGCATAGGTACAGTACGCCTAAGAGTTCATGCAGTACAGATTTATACATTTTTCATCATTATTAGCACTTTATAGAATTTAATCAGATTCGAGGGTCATTTAAAAGTATGATTTTCAAATCTAAATACGGTTATTTGACATTGGTCTGGGCTTAAAATATATAATCTTGCAAACTTAGCATACTCAAATGTCGGCTAAATAACGTTGCCCCTATTTGATTTTAAAAATAAGTGTTTGAAATAAATATTGATTTATTGTTAAAGGGAGTGACCGGCTATGTAATGTAGTTGAACTGAGTATGTGTTGTGGAAAACTTCTTTCGGATTCATTTGAAACATATTAAACTTTTTAAAGATCTGTAAATCCCGAGTTTGCGCGCTAATTCGACGCTCAAAACTCCTACTTTGGGGGTGGATACTTCCTATGAACTCTAAATGTTCTAATCCATATATCCTTGCAAGCTATTTCAAGTTAAAGTTAATATTTAATATTTGGATAGTCAAAGGTCTTCGACATCCGGCTGCAACGATGTAACGATTACAAATTTACAGATTGTGTCAAGTTTTTAATTCATTTATTACTAACATGTTTTTCATTTAGATCTTGGTAAACTGATAATATGGGTTCTACGTGAATACAAGGAAATATATTTAGTTTTTAAATTTGTAAACATTTCAAAGTATTTTATTTTTTTATCAAAACTATACTTTTAAGGCGCTTCGCGCCCCTCTTTTAGGAACAATTTTAGAGTTTCAGTGATGTTTTCTAAGTAGCCATTTTTTCTCCGTAGTTGATCAACATTTTTCTCGGCAAGGTTTTTCACCTAAGTGTCCACTGTCCATGTTGGATATTACAAGTATTACATGGTTTTAATTTTTGAAGAGAAATGGGATATTAAGTCCCATTTTCCTTTAATCTATATATAAATTTGGCTTGGGTGTCTGTTTGTTTGTTTGTTTGTTTGTTTGTTTGTTTGTTTGTATCCAATAAACGTCAAAACGGCTGAACCGATCGGGCCCAAATTTTTTGTGGGACATCTAGGGACCCCAGGGAAGGTTTATGAATGTTCAAAATTTCAAATATTTGTCTCCATCAAAATTCTATCTTCATTAAATTTTTGAACATTTTGAAAATCCACGAAATGTTTTGTGAAAATCCGCGAATTATTTTTGTTTTGTTTTACGATGTACACAAAGAGAACATTTCTAAGGCTAGTATACATATAAAGTGGAAGTCTTAATTCAAATAAAATTTAATTTATTGAAATTCTCATCTATGGCATAACTATTATCTATACAATAAAGCTCTTCGCTCAACGCTCATATATATGTATGTCGGCTATAGCTGGTCAAACGGCTGGACAGAATGGACTGAAATTTTATGAGGAAACCCAAGGGGTACAATAGGCTAAAAAAAACTTCTCTTTTTATAAAAAAAATATTTTTTAAAAATGTATTCCACGGGCAACGCTGGGCACTCCAGCTAGTCTGTAATATCTTATTTTTTATTTACTTCCCCAAGATATGAATTAATATCCACTTGTTGGATAATACTAGATATATATTAAATATATATCAGGAGGTGGATCCCATCATTCTAGCATCAGATCAAGAAGTCTCTATCAAGGAAACAATATCTTTTCAAAAATTATTAAAAAAATGTTTTTATCATTTTTATCTTATCATGCATTAAAAACAAATTTTTATATCAAGGTTTAGGATCCTGATCCGATTCCTCCCTTTTTCCACTCATGCATTTTGATCAGTATTTTTCCCTCTCCCCTGAAACAGATCCGTGATTTTCCACTTCATGGATTCAGGTCCGTGTTTTTTAGCTCCCTGGACCCAGATTTGTGTTTTTCCCCGCTCCCTGGATCCAGATCTGCTTATTTCCGCTCCCTGGATTCGGATCCGTATTTTCCGCTCCCATGATCCAGATCCTCCCTGGATCCAGATGGGATACCACACCATTAAAGATTGTTTAAAGATCCCCCCCCCCCCAAAAAAAAAGTTTTAAAAACTATTTTTTTTTGTAAAAATGTTGTTTAACCACAGGATGTTGCATTCATGATAAAGGATGCCGCAGAATTCCAAGGTAAACAGTTTAACGCAGAACTTTGGAGACATAGTAAGAATAAATAAAATGTCGTTTTCTTAGCCTATACGGATAATGGAATGCAGCAGATATTTAACTCTTTAAAGCTGTTTCCGCATATTTCTTGGCTATTTACTTATTTTTACAATTACTGAGATTTAAGTGTGATCGTATAAAACCCATTGAAAAATTGGCAATGTGATATTTTATAAATTCTTTCGATCTGGGTTAATGACCCGAATTTAAATTTTTAATAATTTTAGTTTTTAGAAATCTTAAGTTTGATATGCAAGTCTCCTTTTTTCTGATACTCAAAATTTTAAGTTGTATTTCCGCAAAACTTCTTATTTTATTTTTTGGTTTTCATGTATTATTTAAATCAAATTAGATAAATATTTTAAACGTCTTCTGAAGTTTTGAAGAAACACAAAACACGAGCTCCATAATTTCTATTGATTTGAATTTGTTGTTGTAAAATGTTGTTCATACAACAAAATTCCTTACTTAAAACTAGAAGTTTAAACTTTTTTTTGTGAAATAGAAAACTTGTTCTGAGAGTAAATATTTGGGGGTTAAAAGGCAAAAGGATCTGGGACGTAAATAAAGACGACTTTTATCATCTCCCCCCGGCGCGTATTTTGGATTTTAGTCAGGTGGGAGGGGGTAGGTTGATTAAGTAAAAAGGAACGTTGCAGGGGGGGAGGGGTCAAGATGACCACTACCCCTCCCGTCTGAAAGCACTATTGATCTCCTAGAATGTCCATGAATGTGGATTTACTTCAAATCCTCAGCACATTGTATGAGCTTGTAACTGTTTAATTTAATATCTAATAAATCCAAGAAAGTTTAAAATGATCCTGTAATACCTTGCAGTTCTAGCATAAAGAAGCAGTAATATAAAGGGTTAATGGCGATCTGAACAGCTGGTTTATAGACTTTAATGAGGATTTTTCCCGTCACCTTGTTTTATCAGCAATAACATCTTTTATTCTTTAAATTAAACGCTTTCTGCTCTGTTTGTTTTACAATATAAGGGGTAGTCAACAAACATGTTTTAGCTTTTTCTGCGGAAATTCAGATCCGGTATATTTCAGTTTTTTATTGATAAGTTTTTTGTTTTGTGAAATTTTCCTTTTATTCTCCGAAAATATTCTGGTAAATGTACTTTCTTCAACTCTAAAATTTCATAAATATCTTAAAGAAGATTTCCAAAAAAAAAATTAAATCAACAAAAAATATTTTTTTAAGAAACTAAATAATCTTGCTCAATTAATTCAATTAAAATTGAAGTATTACAATTAGAAATGGCAGTTTCGTATTTGAAAAAAATTGATTGGATTTGACTTAAATAATTTTTTTGTTGTTGTAGGCGAAGTGAAGTTTTTGACTGATAAGGCTGACGGCCAGTTTAAGAAGACCGCCAGCAACGACAAGTTGAAGTGCTACCTGCCTCAGTTCCAATTTACGCCGCTAGAGACCGCTATCAAGGAATCGGTCACTTGGTACAAGGAGAACTATGCTACAGCTAGAAGATAAATCCAGCAATCCAGCTAACAGTATTCAATATACCAAAAAAAACATATTTTTCAGATTAATTCAATATTACAGATTTTCTTCTTTAAAAAAATAATTTCTACAGCTTTCTTTAGATTTGTTTTTCACACATTATCTTGTTTTTTGTAATGGTTTTTGCTTTGCTCAGAATATGCTTGTGCACTTTTCTTTTAATTCACTCGTATTTATTGTTTATTAATCAAATGTGATAATTACACTAAATATATTTTGTCATTTTTTCAGTAATTTTGTTCAATGTTTACTAAAAATAAAGTGAATTTGTCACTTTAAATGAAAGAAAATGAAGAATTTTCCTAAGGTCATCCTCACCAATAATATTGTTATATTAAGATATGTATAGTACAGTTGTTGTCGTATATATCAATACAATGAAGACTACCTTATTTTTTAATATTGACTTTTACCTATCTATCTAACAGCAGAAACACTTGAACAATGAACATTTAAACAAAGAAAATTTGTAAATTATGTTTCTTGTAAACTTGTAATTTAAAAATGCTTCTTAGAGATCAAAGCATTACTAATAAAAAACGTCTTCATTGTATTGATTTAATCGCTAACCACAGTATTTAGGTCATTATTTAATAACAGTAAAGTTTGGAACTTTTCCCGTGAAATTTACAGAGTGCAATGTTATATAAAAGTTGGTTGGACTGGACGAAGATATTCTAGGAGTAGGAGTCTGTTACTAGCTGTGCACTCAACTCAATGTGCGTGATCCATTAAAGTACGTTCACTGGTCGACCACTGATCGGTCAGACAAAACAAGAGTCCGATTTTTTTCCTTAAAACTACAGTTAAGAATTATATGCGTGCAATTAATTATGTGAACTAAATATTTTAATGATTTAACAGTGCTTTTAATATTTCAACATTGAACGTTGAAATGGTTAAATTTTAGGGACGAGATGAACCCACACAGGACACTGGTTTTCTTTATAAACTTCAAAATTTTGTTTTTGGGAGAACCTGTTTTATGTTGCAATTGAAGCTTTTTATGATGTACTAGCTGAATTACCCTGTGTTGGCCGTAGATTTTTAAAAACATAAATTCCGTTTTATATGAGGGATAGCTTTATTATATTTCGGACCGTTTTGAAATTTTTATTTTGGAGGTCATTTTAGGTCATTCGAGGTCGTTAGAGGTCAATAGAAGGCCAAACACTGGATTCGTTGATGCAACTGTATTCCTGGGGTTCCTAGCTTTTAATTGACATGCACAAAGCCATAGTTAAAACATTTTCATTTTTGGAGGTCATTTAGGTCATTAGAGGTTGCAAGAGGTCATTAGAAGGTCAAACACTGGATTTGTTGCTGCTACTGAATTCCCTGGGTTCCTAGCTTTCATTTGATATGCAATAAGCCATATTTGAAATATTTTCTATTTGTGGAGGTCATTAGATGTCATTAGAGGTCATTAAAATTCAATTTGATTTTATTTTAGGAATTTCGATCACTAATTAGGCGTGCAGCCCAAAAATTGGAAGATTTAAACCAAAAATGAAGGCAGGCCCCCCCCCCCACATCAAATGTGCCATCTCCACCATCCCCTTCTATTAAATTAAACCAATATTATTTCAAAGATCAAAGACGACCTTCAAATCTCCTTGCTTCTGTCATATTTCGAGGACACCCTGTGGTAAGGATTAAAAAGATTGAAAAAAACTAAATTCTTCCTCGAATGTCGTCTTTTCGAATTATAAACATGGATATTTTAACTTCTTTCCCTTGCACATGTTAAAATATTGTAAAAATTAATTGTATAACGTAAAATTACATATCAAAGAAATTGTTGAAGACAGATATATAGTATAGCTCGGGCATTACTTACGCCCGGATGCTTTTTAACATAACAAAACTTTAAATTAGGGAAACACCAGTAAGGTCTGTAGAAAATTCGCAATTCAATCAAAAGACGTTTACTAAAGGATCACAGTATAGTAGAATTGAAGTATATTAAATACAATCTCGCGGTTCTGGAAAAGAAATCCTGAAGTTCATAAATTAATTTTAGTCGTTGAACCGTAAAGACGCCAAAGCAAAGTAAATGCACTTAAGAATGACATTTTGTATGTTTTCAATTATAACTCCTCTTATTTAAAGGTTATTGAGAAGAACAATCATATTTTGAATATCTAATAGTAATATAAAACAGGATAAATTTTCAATCTTTCATAGTTGTCCGTAAAACCAAATATACGAGGTCACAAAGTCGTATCTAGTATGTCGCATGAATTTGACCTTCTCCTTCTATCTGTCTAGAATCTAGATTGCAGTACTGTATAATGGTACGAACATTTCTTTAACCGTTTTCTTGAACATGATATTCTGGTCCTGAACTGTACCACAAACAAATCAGCCCTCCACCCGCTAAAAACCACCATAGTTGCGCCTCTGCTTTTTATACGTTTCCCTTTTCCATGAATATAATTTTAGTGTTTATTAAATATTCCTGTAACTGTGTTCTCCTTGTTTAATCCTGGAATCCAGTTACTTAGTTCTTATTAGGATGAGTGGAGGGGTTCAGATTTCAATCCTTATACTCATGGTTCAATACCATCATGTACATACAGCTACTACTACACAGGCACATCCAGGCCTTAGTGAAGGTACTGTACACCATTCTTATACTCATGGTTCAATACCATCATGTACATACAGCTACTACTACACAGGCACATCCAGGCCTTAGTGAAGTTGCTGTACACCATTCTTATACTTATGGTTCAATACCATTATGTACATAAAGCTACTACTATACAGGCACATCCAGGCCTTAGTGAAGGTACTATACACCATTCTTATACTTATGGTTCTATACCATTATGTACATCAGGCCTTAGTGAAGGTACTTTACGCCATTCTTATACTCATGGTTCAATACCATCATGTACATCAGGCCTTAGTGAAGGGTCCGTACACCATTTTTATACTCATGGTTCCAGGTTCTATACCATCAAGTACATTCAGCTACTTCATTCAGGTCTTAGTGAAGGTATACTGTACAGTGTACACATGCAGTACAGTGTTTAGTGTACACGAACTAGGAGGACAAAAGTTTATAGTTTCAGTCTTCATAAAAACTGCGGAACGACGGGACAGTTATATTCAAGTATAATGATTTCAAACAGTCCAATATACATCAATTTTTCAGTTTACCCAGACACTGCATTTCACTTATTTAATTGATTGTTTATTTTACATCAAATACACGCAAGTTTGCTTAATTGCTGAAAATTTCTACTTTTTGGTAAATTTATAAAATTTTATTTAAAATAAGTTCTCATGTTAAATATTAAAATGATGTTTTGCTAAAAACTGTTTGCTGTTGCTTTAAAACAAAATACCCCTGCAGACTATGATTTATGTTCCCAGCTGAATATTATCATAAAAGTAAATACTTAAAACATTTTGAACTTTTCACTTTTCAGTAGAAATTATTGGATTAATAAACAAAATGAGGTCTTTGATGTCCAAGCATTGAAGTTAATAAAAAGTGACATGTCTTCTATTGCACTTGGTCAAGCATTCAACAAACATAGATAAATAACAATACAGATAGAACACTAGATGTCGTCTTCTCAAGATTGAGGGGTTTTTCGGATCACAATAACCTTGAGGCAGAAGCCCAAAGGAGTTACGCGCATGCTCTTTCTCTGTCTTGTCGTTCAACGCAGCATGCGCGTAACTCCTTTGTGCTTCTTCTTCAGGGTTATTGTGAACGAAATACGCCCTAAATCTTGAAAAGACGACATCTAGTGTTCTATCTGTATTGTTATTAATCTATGAATAAATAGAACTTTTTCACCAGTATTACTAAGGATATAAAGAACTGAGGAGAGGGGTATAGGGTTGGTTTATATTTTACTGTGAAAATTTCGTTTGAGTGGAATCAAAGCGCAATTCCGCTTCACAAAAATTGAGCGAAATTAGGTTATATATACATACATACATATATATATAACCTAATATATATATATATCATTAATGTAAGAGTTTGCGTTGGAACAACAAAACCTTGCACATAAAATGAGAAATTTGTGTGAAAGGGTTTTTTCATTCCGCTGGATTCCATGGGCGCAATTGGAGAGCCGGGAACAGTTTTCGTAAACAAAATATACCTGGATACCTTGTTTACATATTTTTGTTGTTGTTAGCTCTCATTGGTTGATGAAATCGGAAAAATTTTATTAAAGTTTTTATCTTTTCAGGTTACTCTGATCAATTCGGGGTGAAATAGTTTTTTTGATTTTTTTTCTTCTCAGCCTCATTGAAAATTGAAATAAGAAATAAAAGATTTACCATTTAAAGGAACTAAATTCTTTTCAACTTGATGTTTTGAACATTGGATATTTCAAACTTTGATTATTTTATCTAACAGAATTCCTAGTTTGAAATGTCTAAGGTCTCCCACATTGGATATTAAAGGGATTAGAAAATCAGAGTTTGTGGCAAAAACTCAATTCCTTTGTATTTCTTCTAAGGCTGACCTCAATTCAAAAATGTCCAATGTTTTTAAAAAATATATCAGATAACCCGATTTTGTCTTCTAAATAGCACTATTACATTTTAAAACTTTTTTAACAAAAAACATTTCTGGTAGTAAACCAGAAACCCAGAAAAAAAGTAGGAATTTATAAAAGCATTTTTTTATTTGTTTAGATGACTTTGGACATATCATAAGTGGCCTGAGGGAAATGGCAATGATAGGTATTATTTTTTATCAAAACAAAATGATATTAATAAAATTTATAAATATTTGATTGAGAGGGCAGTGGTGATGACGGAGGGACGGATATAATAAATATTGCCGGAAATAAAATGATCGTCAAGGTATTTTTCTTTTAACTTCATATACAGAACCACTAAACAATTTAAATGCTTTGTAAGCTTTTTTTAAAACTAAATTTGAATCGAATTTTTTTCTAAACGAAACATGGCGAAATATTTCTATTTTACATTTTATTTAAGACCTGATATGTTTTTTTTTATTAAAATCGAATTTTGTCTTGGCCTTTCATGCTCTTCGATAAAAACTTCTATAGCTTGATCGCCGCGGCCGCATTATAGACATGCGTGTTTATAGATTTTGTCTTAATTTTAAATGATTCTAATCTAAAGATTTAGTATATTTTTTTTAACAACTTAAACGGCTTTGATTTTTGATTGCTGTATATAATTACAAAACCGAAAATCTATATAATATGTCAGTTATATCTGACCGAATGGCAGAATTTTTTTTAGGAAACCCATTGGTACCCAAGGGGTAACATTGGCTAAAAATCGGTTTTTTTAAATTAAAAAAAATTCTGAAATATGCAATTTTTTTGTTGCAAAAATCGATTTTTTTATCTCACTGGCTACGCTGGGCACTGAATGCTTACCATCAAGAATTCTATTCATGAGGGTTCTTTCTGTGCTGTGTATGCCATTATCTTTATATTTATTTTATCGAGAAAAATATTTTTATATGCCGTCCAAAAAAAACTTTGCAGTAGGGGAATCAGGAACAATTTTTCGTTTACAAACAACGAGTAATTAAAAAGATCTATATTTCACTATTTTTTTTATTTAAATGTTTATTTATTAAATTTACAAACAATCTCTTAAATCATATTTGAATTTTGTTTAGGTGATTAAAGGATATAGGATAAATGGAGACAGGTATATATTATATTAAATACTATTACTAAAGTTAAAAGTTACTTGGACTCAATCCTACAGATCCTAGCTCTTCATGGCTCACTGCTGGCTCATCAAAATCCAAAATCTCTGTATCATTCTTTTTAATTTCTAGACTCTTTTCTGATACTTTTCTGTAATGATGAGTCTTGAGTAAAAAATAAAAATATTAGAAAAAGCAAATTTAAAAATGTAAAAAAATAAAAATTAGCTAGTGCTTCTCCATAAAGCCCAAATAAATGATGGATCCCTTTTTGGATAGTTGTGAGTCTGCCTGGATAGTTGTGAGTAAAAAGCCAGATTGGTCTGTGCGATAGATCCACATAATTTTACTACTAATGAGGCGCAAAATTTTTATGTAAGATAAGGCATAAATGATACAGGGTTCAGAGGCGTATGAAGGGAGACACCCCACCCCGTAAGGGGCGCTGAACCAGCCCTGGAAAAATTTGTTCTGCCACCCCCCTGGACAAACTTGTTTAACGCCCTGACAGGGTTACCCATGAAATGATACTTGAAGGAAAAACTGTACGGAATTTCTATTGTCTGTTTCCTTATATTCATGATTCTTTTAAACTTGTTTAATCTGTCTTTGCCAAATCATTTAATAAGCCACGAAAAGACAATACTTAAGACAAAAGACTTGTGGATAACCCTGCATATATGTACAAGCGAAAAATGGAGCCTTTAAACAGTGTTACCCACAAAGAATAAGACTGTAAAGACGACTTAACACTCTTAAAATATGACAATTTCAAGGTTAATGTATGTGTTCTGCTTTTAGTGTTTTCTTTAATTTGCTTTTTTAATGACTCGGCAAAGGAAGAAACCAGTTTAAAGTTACTCATCCTTTGATGTTGGTAACCCCGTATTTAAGTTGAGTCCGTTTCACCCTTGACATTTTTTTTTGCATGATCAAGAATAAATGATATATCTACTTTTATAACGTTAAAAATTGAGTATTTTCAAATGTGTTTTTTTTTAATTTAACTGGCAACGCCAGGCACTCCAGCTATAGTTGAATATAAAATTAATCCATTTAATTTTTAAACTGTCCCAAAAATAACAATGACCCACTATGTTCAGATCTGCCTGGGACTCCCACTCCTGGGAGTCTAAGTCCGGATCCTGGGAGCATGCAAGCTGGGACTCCAAAAGACCTCATAGTTGGGAGCAATCAAGACCAAGTTGGGAATCGAAAAGGTCTCATATCAAGGGGCACGGAAGAGCAGGATATTGGGAGCAAAAACACCATGATAAACATTCGTCTTGGGAGCAGAATGCTGGATCATCTTCTTGGGAGCATGATATTGGTGGAGCTTCTTGGGAGCATTCGGCTGGATCCCCTTCTTGGGAGCAGAGTGGAGGGTCAGCATCTTTGGAGCTAAATGAGGAGAAAGAGGAGGGAAGTGAAGAAATCCTCAGTTCGGAGCTAGTTGATCAACTTAAACTTGAAGAGAAAACAGATTCAGGCAAGATACAGTGTGTCCCACATACAATGGCCTATTAAAGAGACTATAAGCGTAATTTCAGTGACCTTACTGACAAGATAACAATGCCTGATTTACAACGGTACCCTTGAAACCTCAATCTGACTCTAAAAGGGTTTAATTTTGATCATTTTTCTAGTCTTTCTTAATAGCAAGAAAAGTCACTTTTGCAGAGAACCCACAAATTAAAATAAACAGTTTTCAAAAAGAAAAACAGTTCTAATTCATACTTGATCAGACAAAGTTTTTAAGGGACTGTTATCAATCATTCTTTGCCATATTTGCATGGAGGGTCACTTTGCCATATTTGCATGGAGGGTCACTTTGCCATATTTGCATGGAGGGTCACTTTGCCATATTTGCATGGAGGGTCACTTTGCCATATTNGGGGTCCAAAAATCGTTCTCTAGGCATATACCGAAACGTGTAACCTATATGCCAAAAATTGAACTTTGCCATGCTGTGGATATTCTTAAATTGTCATATATCATGTTTAGTCAAATTCACTTATTTCAGATTGGAAATATCAATTAAAACTCATGTGGCAGACATTTTATAGACATTTTCCTTTTTTTGTGGGATAACTTAGGCAATTAAAAACAGAAAAGTGGAAAAAATATTTTAAAGGATCTTTTGAGGAAACTGGCGTAGTTGAGGCATCAAGTTCGAACTGGGAACCAACAACTTCCAACGATGTAAGTAAAAGTAAAAAAGTACTAAAAACATTTTACCAATCGTTTCTTTTATAAAGTTTAAGCATAATGAACTGATTTTCTTGTTTACTATGTTGAAATAGCTACGCTTTTTAGAATAATTAAAAATGTATGAATGATTTCCATTTAACAGTTTGGTTTCAATTCAATTTAAAACAATCTCATGTTACCACAAAGTATGAAAGACTGAGATGTTTTCTAAAGTTAAAACATGTAATTTTAACACTTTTAAATATGTTGTAGCACGCCCTTTACGCTAAACTAAAGCTAAGCATGCTCGGGCTGGAGCAGTATTCAAACAAAGAAAATGAGTCTTTGCCACACAGTCTGATTTTCAAATCCCTATATCTTTGCAACACAATTTTGTAGACCTTTTAGATAATTTAAACTATGAATCCTGTTAGTTTAAAGATTCTAAGTTTAGGTTCAACGGGATGAATCGGCAGAGTGGGATTCATGTTGTGTTCAATGCCCCGGAAAAGTCCAAAACAGTAAGAATTTTGTAGATCCAGAAAAATAATATCTGTGGGATGCCTGCATAGAGAATTTTCCGGGGCATTGAATACAAAATGAATCCCACTCTTTCAATCCTAAAGTGTTGCCAAAATTATTTTTTTTTAAAGACGGATATTATTTTGTAAAATTTCATCTGTTTTCCGAAGTTCAGAAGTTTGAGGAGCGTCTGTATCCTGAGATGCTGATGGTTTGCACCAAGTTTAATGGAAATATTCAAGTTAGTTGTCAATAGAAATAAATATGTGAAGTACACCTGCAGTATGGAAACAGTACAACAATATATATATATATGCGTTGCTTTTCGGGTGGTTGTTTGGGTGTTTGTTTGTCTGTTTGTTTGTGAAAGATAACAAGTTTTGCCAAGAAAATGCGAAAAATTTAACAGAAAAATCTACGAAATATGTTCTACTAATTATATAGATACTATGACTTATACTTCAACTTTTCATGGTTTTTATCTGTGAGCATCTTTGTACATAATCATAATGACAAAATACTTTGTCTCTTATAAATATCGCGAATTTAAACAATTTTACGACAATCGAAATTTGTTGGTGGCAAATAGTTTTGATTCTAATTGATATTGTACATTCTTTTTAGAATTATTTAAATAAGATATTACCACTCTACAAATATACATATATTGTTGTATTCTAATGTTATTAAATAATGTTTAACTTTTCAAAACAACTGTGTAGAAATTAGAAACGAACAATATGAACATCTTAAAAGAACAATATTGCAGAAAAATCTACAAGTGATTCATATTGGTGCAGTACCATGCACAATTAATAATTTCAGAGTTATTTCCACTCTATTAACTTTTATTCTCTGTTTTGAAAAATTGTTGTTACTTGTTTTCCTATAAAATAAAATACCGTTTAAACCATGAAAGAACGGAATTTTATGTTATTCTCGTCTCTGTACAAATACTTTGAAAGAATCATACAGAATTCAGAACTTTTGTGTTCTAAATCCCGGGATCAAGCATTGATCAGATTTATGGATTGATATCCCGTGGTTGTCATAACCTGAAGTGAGGGGATCAAACATTGATCCTCAAATTTAAAAGTGCTCAAATTAAATATCTAGATATTTAGCCTTCAGATTAAAAATACTCCACACAAAAGTTGCAACCTCTTTATAAACTATTGTTTAAATGTTTAAATGAAATTAGAATACTAAATTAATAAATCGATTCTTTCTTTAAATTGTTATTTTACACTGCATTTCTACTCTACGTTTCCAGATAAAAATAACTTTAAAACATATTAATTAATTTGTAAATGATAATATTTAAATAAAAGGACTTTATCGACATAATTTCAATTTACCCATTTAAAGAATGGCATGTCCGATTTCAACCGGTACCCTTGAAATCCTAGTCTGAGAAAGAATGATGATGATATCATCGTTTGTCTATCCAAAAATAGATTTTTTTCCAATTGGGAGTTCTCTAGTGTGGATTTCAACAGCAGAGAGAAAAAAGGAAATTGTCCGATTTGACCTCTTTTCTAAATTAAAAACGACGATATCTTCCTTATTGTTGTCAGATCCTGGTTTATAGGGTACCTTTGTGAATCAGACATGCAGCTGTAACTGGAGATCATTCAGAATCCCGTTAACAGTCCCTTTAATCACTTTAAATATCATGATTTGATTTGAAATAAAACTAGAATATTTCAGGATAAAAAGGATAATAATGAGCACGAGAATTCTTGGAAGAAAATCAGTGCATATTTAAATGGAGAAAATACTGAACGTAAACAAATTTTATTTGCATAAATAAAATAAATATTATAGAAAGTTAAAACTTTGTAGCATTAATAGTGACAATAATAATTGATTTACCTTAATCTGGGACCCAATATTCTATAAAGCTATAGAGCTTAAAAAAGAGAACATTGTTTTTTCCATTAAAGTTGATAAATGATAAAAATATTGTTCAAAATTTCTCACTTGTGAACCTCTGTTTATATCAACTAAAGATTTTGTATGAAATAACCAAAGAGAATAGAATATATATTAGAGGGGAATTTAGAGAATCTCTCGGTATGCATTTTTTCAGTCCCTGTCAGCCTGAAAGGGAGTTCAAAGTGTACAAATCATGTAAATGTTCACAAATTATATGCAGAATTTTTTTAAGCTGTTAAATAAACTTTATAATGAATTAGGTGAATAAAAGACATCATTTGATTTATAGTTATAACGGAAAATCATCGTTTTTAAAGTAAAAGTCAGAGAGTCTATGTGAAATGATCATTGGTCAATGATGAAACCAGCCTATTTTATAATTTGGTTTTCTTTTTATATTAATTTTAGATTTTCTATAAAATGATGTTCCAGGGCCCAAAAGGTTATATAGCATAAATATGTGAAGTACACCTGCAGTATGGAAACAGTACAACAAAATGGCCGTTTTACACTTTTTTCTAGTAAATTCCCCTCTAATTTATATTCTATTCTCTTTGGAAATAACTATTTATTATTATAGAAAGACAGCTATCCCAGAATATGCCAATTGTGTACACAATGACCCTAAATAATCTGCCAGATTTCAAATTCACAACCTGCAATTTCCTCACACAAAAGAATGAAGAGGTAAGGACACACTTTTTTGCTTTTTTACTTAAAATATTTTGATTTGTTATTTCAGGGATATTTCTCGAGTTATCCAGCCCCTACAGATCCTGAAGTTTTCTTGGAGGAAGTAAGCAAAGCAGTTTTCTACGTCAGAACCTTTTCTGGTCCTGGAGGTAGTACTCAGGTAGGTTCAGGTACATAATCTGGTCCTGGAGGTAGTACTCAGGTAGGTTCAGGTACATAATCTGGTCCTAGAGGTAGTTCTCAGGTAAGTTCAGGTACATACGCTGGTCCTGGAGGAAGTGCTAAGGTAGGTTTAGGTACATAATCTTGTCCTGGAGGTAGTTTTCAGGTAGGTTCAGGTACATACTCCGGTCCTAGAGGTTGTTTTCAGGTAGGTTCAGGAACATACTCAGGTCCTGGAGGTAGTTTTTAGGTAGGTTTAGGTACATACACAGGTCCTGGAGGTAGTGCTCAGGTAGGTTTAGGTACATACTCCGGCCCTGGAGGTAGTTTTCAGGTAGGTTCAGGATCAGATTCCGGTTCTGGAGTTCTCAGGAAGGTTCAGGTACATACTCCGGTCCTGGAGGTAGTATTCAGATAGGTTCAGGTAGATACTTCTGTCCAGGAGGTAGTTCTCAAATAGGTTTAGGTAACACTCCAGTCCTAGAGGCTGTTCTCAGGTAGGTTCAGGTACATACTCTGGTCCTGGAGGTAGTTCTCAGGTAGACTCAGGTAGATACTCCGGTACTGGAGGTTGTTCTCATGAAGGTTCAAGAAAAGACTCTGGTACTGGAGGTTGTTCTCATGGAGATTCAAGAACAGACTCAGGTCCAGGGCTATTTCTCAGGTAGGTTCAGGTACATACTCCGGTCCTAGAGTTAGTTCTCTTTAAGGTTAAAGTACATACTCCGATCCTGGAGGTTGTTCATAGGTAGGTTCATGTACATACTACGGTCCTAGAGGTAGTTCTCATGTAGGTTCAGGTACATACTCCGGTCCTAAAGGTTGTTCTCGGGTAGTTTCAGGTACATACTCTGGTCCTGGAGGTAGTTCTCAGGTAGGTTCAGATACACCGGACTTAGAGAAGAGGTAGTTCTCATGGTACTGGAGGTAGTACTCAGTTAGGTGAACTAGTTTATCTACGTAGAATTACAAAAGCCTTTTAGTTTCAAAGTATATAATATCTAGAATAGTTCGATGTAATCTGGTATAACTAAGCTTTTATAGAATTTTTCAATTTGATTTCAGATTTTTTTAATTTTCTTAGGATAAGGTCTGGGAGGAGGAGAGTAGAATTCTCGCTAAACAGCTGATTGACGCCGGACTTAAATTCGACGTAACAGAATCCTTTGGAGCTACTTACAGTCAGAGGGAGAAAACTTCAAACAGGAATATTATTCAAACTTACTTTTATTTCTATCAGAGGAAAAATAATTCTGTAATAAAACCATTTTATAATGATCTTTATATTTACGGGACTTTACGCTTTTAAAAGATTATTGATATTTTGTTCAAAATGGCTTAGTTAATTTTTTTTGCCTAATATTTATGATTTTTGTACTGCACAGTTCAGTACAGTACAGTGCAGTACAGTGCAGTACAGTGCAGTACAGTGCAGTACAGTGCAGTACAGTGCAGTACAGTGCAGTACAGTGCAGCACAGTGCAATACAAATGCTGACAGTGCAGTACATTTCAGTAAAGTGCAGTACAGTACAAAACAGTGCAGTCCAGTTTCCAGTTTAAAAGTTTGAATATTTACGTACTTCAGACGGGATGAAGTTATGTTCAGAAAAGAATAAAGATTCTTTATTGTCAAGTGTTTTGATTTAAAAAAATTTAAAGTTAAAAGTATTAAACATATTGGGTTACCTAATAAGGATAAGACAATAAAGACGACCTGAAACTCTTAAAATATGAGGATTTTAAGGTTAAATTAAATTTCCTTTCTTGAATAAAGTCTATTAATGGGGTATTCAAGGATTTGGCTAAAGAAACAAACAAGTTTGAAATTTTAGGGAATCATAAACGTAAAGAGACAGCTAGCATAAATGCCGAAGAGTCGTCTCTAGCGTCTCATTCTTTGTGTGTAACCCTGTAGTTCCCAGAAATTCATTTGATAAGCTTTTTCGTCTTAAGACATTCAAAATATAGATTTTATTTTCTTTGTATTTTTATTTATGATCATAAAGATTTTAAAAAAGCAACATTAGTTCTCGACATAGTATTGTCAGATTTACGAACTAATATGCGTAAATAGAAGATTCAAAAGTCGTCATTGGTGTCAAAGTCATAATCAAACTTCAAACCAGTAACCTGAGAAACCTTTAGGTTTAGAATTTAAAATTGAATTTCAGAATATTGTCTCGCTTTTTTTGGAAGAGACCGTACGCGTAATTTCAAGCGATCTGATTCACAGAGATACCCTTTAAATTTATTTCTGATGTGGAAGATTTTGTCTTGTATCTAGGTTTAAACGTGTTTAATTCTGATAATACTTATTTGTTTTCCTGCTGTAAGAAATGAGAAAGTCACTGTTGTTGAGAAACTACCATTTAGAAATATATCAGTTTATTATAAACATTTATATCTAATTCATACTTGATCAGCTATTTAGGCTACAGTTGTGAATCGCGCATTGTCATCTTTGCATGGAGGATCACATGAAATTACGCTTACAGTCCCTTTAAGGGAGAAAATCTCAACTGATTTAATGAAACCTTGTGTTTTACAATGAATAACGTCCTTAAAGATTTTGAAATTTTTTAAGACCTTTTAATGACCTTGATATTACATAGTTGAGAGAGTAGATTTCTAATTTGCCAACAAAATTATTAAAGTAAAGTTTAACAGTTAACTGTACTTTTTTGCATCTTTGCGCTTTAAAAACGGGGGGGGGGGGGACTCATAATTAATCCTAAGAATTAATGCAAACATAATTTTGTATTCGGGATGATCTGGTACAAACCACTGTTTTTCACAGAATATCTAAAAATTATATCAATCAAGATTTTTGTTTATAGAAACCACTTTAAAGTTTTGGTCTCTGCAGTATGTAAATGGTTCGAACGCGATTACAGGAATAAACTACATTATTGTTATATTTGAAGAAAAGAATACGATTGCGATGCGTTCTCATCAAAATAAATAGATATAATAATTCCTGTTTTCGAAATTCAGATAAACTTATATATGTCTCTTTAAACATCATTTCTCGTAAAATCATTTCTATTATCTGTCATATGTTGAAGTTTTCAGGGCTCTGAATCTCTGTCCTCCTATTGGCTGGATCCGAGAGTCCTTTTCCCTGATTGGTCAGACTCCCTGACGTCACGTGCACCGGTATATATGGAAACTGTCGATTTCAACGCTCAGTAGAACAGTGGCTGTACAGGAGATAAAGACGTGAAACTCACGATCTCTCATGCAATCCTTCTGATGATAATGTTTTGTGAATAATATGGTTGGCGTTTAGAAAACCTTCAAAGAAAAAGAATAAAAGTTCAGGATGAACCGATCAGTTTTTATTCTTGTCATCCTTCAATCACTTTTTACAGCAGGTGGGAGAAAATTTCTAATAATTAATTCTGCCTTATGATGATCATAAAATTATTTGAATTGTAGCTTTTATAATTCCTTAGTTGACAAAAAAACTGCAAGTAAAAATTTATTTTGACTGTAGACAGCTTCAAATCGTCCCCTCCCCACCAATGTCATTTGATTTATTCACCCTTTAGAATTTTTTCATTTTAAGCACACTAAAATCTGTGAAAGTTCCAACATTTAAACCATGCAAAATCTTAACCAAAGAGAAATATAAGTAAAAACCAATAAAAAAACGTTTGTTTTAGCATATATCTCAGGGTTGAATTTAAACATAATATAAGGAAAGCAAACTTTTCGAACAAACCATTTTAAATTTCTAAAAATTCTCAGATTTGTGTGAAACCTTTAAAAAACTAAGAACCTTAAAAGATAAAAACCGAACCAAGGTATTGCCCTTTACTACTAACAGCTGGCAAAAACCTTTTACACACTTTCCATATTGCTACACAGTTTAGGGTTGAAAAATTAAAGAATTGAAATTATGAAGAAAAAAAATTATTAAATTTTTAATGTTTTTTTGATTATTTGATATTTTTTACAAAATTAATTTAACTAAATTTCATTTTTACAAATCTCAGCCTTCCCATTTAAAGGACATAACAGGTAGTGGTGATAATAATTAATGATTTTCTATTTGGACCCCACTTCCCCCCATTCTGGCCATATCATACTCTAACAATACCCTCCCACCCCCTCCACTTTGCTNCACCCTATTTTTAGACAAACTTTTAAAAATCATTTTTCTGCTCTATTAGTTCCAATAATGTTCCAACGTGTTTGTTGTATTGGTTCGTAAATTTTTTTTATTTATTTAGGATAGGCTTGACAGGAGCATTTTTGTAGTGAAAGTATAATCTATCTATCTATACATCTCGTATTCAAGTTAATTATCAACTGAACTAATTATATATACAGTGATAACCAGAAAACTCTGGAAAAGGAAATCGACTTTTAGACTCAAGTTGTGACTTTAATTAGTCTAATAAACATTAGACACAGCAATTATGCAGTTTAAACAGACTCATTTAACTCGTCTTCCTATTCCACAGTTTTCTGGTTATCACTGTACTAAATAAGATCCTCCCAACAACTTATTCTGTTCACAAAGTATTTATATCTTATTTCTATTTTGTTTCTCGTCAATATTGATAAACGTATTTTTTTTAAATCTATGGTTAAGGTTAAAAGAACTTTGAAAAAAAAATGTTTACGTTTTTAGAAATCTTTTTTATGTCAACTTATACTTTTTCTTAGCCTTCAATACTACCTATTTACTTCCATATTCTTTAAAAAAATACAATTTTAGTTTTACAACTTTGTTGTTTACTTTAATAATCATGATTATATATAATATATATATATATATAGCCGGAGGGGGAAAGGGGGGTTGTCAACAGGTCTAACGGGTTCACAACAATAAAAACCGCCACATTCTGTCAGGGGAGGGGGGTGCCTGGCCTGTTGTTGTAAATTCCAGAACATTTTATTTAACATAAATTTATCATTTTTATAATTTACAACTATTTTATATCATTAGTCTTTTTGATAGAAAATGAAACAAATAAATCTCTAATGTTTCTCAAATAAAATCTTAAAACTGGGTTTTGTCTTGAAATTCTTGATATAATGTTCTTTAGGTTTGAACTTTTCTGAGAGCATTAAAAAGGAAAAGAGAAAAAAATAAAGGATTGTGTTGTAATTTTTAAAGGGCTCTAAGTAATTTGCATTTCTAGAAATATAGAATGGATTTGAACAGTACAGCTTGAACTTCTATATGTAGGAATAGATTTGAACAGTACAGCTTGAACTTCTATATGTAGGAATATATTTGAACAGTACAACTTGAACTTCTATATGTAGGAATGGATTTGAACAGTACAGCTTACACTTCTATGTAGGAATAGATTTGAATAGTACAGCTTGAACTACTTTGTAGGAATGTTGTGAACAGTACAGCTTGAACTTCTATGTAGGAATGGATTTAAACAGTATATCTTTCTTCTATGAAGGAATGGGTTGAACAGTATAGCTTGAACTTCTATATGTAGGAATGGATTTGAACAGTATGGCTTGAACTTCTATATGTAGGAATGGATTTGAACAGAATATCTTGTTCTTCTATTAAGGAATGGTTTGAACAGTACAGCTTGAACTTCTATGTAGGAATAGATTTAAACAGTACAGCTCACACTTCTATGTAGGAATAGATTTGAATAGTACAGCTTGAACTACTTTGTAGGAATGGTGTGAACAGTACAGCTTGAACTTCTATGTAGGAATAGATTTAAACAGTATATCTTTCTTCTATGAAGGAATGGGTTGAACAGTATAGCTTGAACTTCTATATGTAGGAATGGATTTGAACAGTACAGCTTGAACTTCTATATGTAGGAATAGATTTGTACAGTACAGCTTGAACTTCTATATGTAGGAATGGATTTGAACAGTACAGCTTACACTTCTATGTAGGAATAGATTTGAATAGTACAGCTTGAACTACTTTGTTGGAATGGTGTGAACAGTACAGCTTGAACTTCTATGTAGGAATAGATTTAAACAGTATATCTTTCTTCTATAAAGGAATGTGTTGAACAGTATAGCTTGAACTTCTATATGTAGGAATGGATTTGAACAGTATGGCTTGAACTTCTATATGTAGGAATGGATTTGAACAGAATATCTTGTTCTTCTATGTAGGAATGGGTGTGATCAGTATGGCTTGTTCTTCTATGTTGAACAGTATAGCTTGAACTTCTATATGTAGGAATGGATTTGAACAGTATGGCTTGAACTTCTATATGTAGGAATGGATTTGAACAGAATATCTTGTTCTTCTATGAAGGAATGGTTTGAACAGTACAGCTTGAACTTCTATGTAGGAATAGATTTAAACAGTATAGCTTATACTTCTATATGTAGGAATGGTTTGCACAGTATGGCTTGCTCTTCTATGTAGGAATGGATTCGAACGGTATAGCTTGAACTTCTATGTAGGAATGGTTTGCACAGTATGGCTTGCTCTTCTATGTAGGAATGGATTCGAACGGTATAGCTTGAACTTCTATGTAGGAATGGTTTGCACAGTATGGCTTGCTCTTCTATGTAGGAATGGATTCGAACGGTATAGCTTGAACTTCTATGTAGGAATGGTTTGCACAGTATGGCTTGCTCTTCTATGTAGGAATGGATTCGAACGGTATAGCTTGAACTTCTATGTAGGAATGGTTTGCACAGTATGGCTTGCTCTTCTATGTAGGAATGGATTCGAACGGTATAGCTTGAACTTCTATGTAGGAATGGTTTGCACAGTATGGCTTGCTCTTCTATGTAGGAATGGATTCGAACGGTATAGCTTGAACTTCTATGTAGGAATGGTTTGCACAGTATGGCTTGCTCTTCTATGTAGGAATGGATTCGAACGGTATAGCTTGAACTTCTATGTAGGAATGGTTTGCACAGTATGGCTTGCTCTTCTATGTAGGAATGGATTCGAACGGTATAGCTTGAACTTCTATGTAGGAATGGTTTGCACAGTATGGCTTGCTCTTCTATGTAGGAATGGATTCGAACGGTATAGCTTGAACTTCTATGTAGGAATGGTTTGCACAGTATGGCTTGCTCTTCTATGTAGGAATGGATTCGAACGGTATAGCTTGAACTTCTATGTAGGAATGGTTTGCACAGTATGGCTTGCTCTTCTATGTAGGAATGGATTCGAACGGTATAGCTTGAACTTCTATGTAGGAATGGTTTGCACAGTATGGCTTGCTCTTCTATGTAGGAATGGATTCGAACGGTATAGCTTGAACTTCTATGTAGGAATGGTTTGNATCTAAACCATTGATTGTATCATTTTAACCATGGAGTTTATCATCTAAACCATGGAGTTAATCATTGAAACCATGGATTGTATCATTTAAACTATGGAGTTTATTACCTAAACCATGGATTTTATCATTTAAACTATGGAGTTTATCATCTAAACCATGGATTTTATCATCTAAACCATGAAGTTTGTCATCTAAACCATGATTTAGTCATCTAAACCATGGATTGTATCATCTAAACCATGGATTTTATCATCTAAACCATGGGTTTTATCATCTAAACCATGGATTTTATCATCTAAACCATGGATTGTATCATTTAAACCGTAGAGTTTATCATCTAAACCATGGTGTTTATTGTCTAAACCATGGAGATTATTATCTAAACCATATTGTTTATTATCTTAACCATGACATTCTTATCTAAACCATGAAGTTTATCATCGAAACCGAATCTATGCGATATTGTGTTAATCTGAACCATGACATTTTTTAACTAAACCAGTTAGAAATGAGTATATAGTTTAAATCGTGAATTGTATCAATCCTTATCTTCAAAACTAAGATCATTTTCTTATCATTATCATTATTATTTGAGAATCAAAGCTCTATGATCATTTGGAGTTTATCCAAACAATTCAACCCTATAGCACCCTCAGCACTGTTTAATGTTTATCCAGACCCATTTACTTGGCTCTGGTTGCTTCTTAATACCTCTGTTGACTCACCAAACCCCATTCAAAGATCAATTAACCCTGTTGTCCTGGGTAATTAAGGCAAAAATATTGTTTTGTTTATTTCCCAAACCTCCAGGGTTTACAATACACCCTATACTTTAATGAAAGGATCGAACAATTATTTGAAAAAAAGTAAATTCCTCAACTTCATGATTATTCATGGCTTAAGGCCCAAGCCCAAGGGATATGGTTAAAGGAATGGGTAGGTGGGGGGTGGGGGGTGGGTGTATGATTGTGTCTGTACTCTGGCATGGTGCTGGGATAAAGGATTCTAGAAATTACGAAAGTATTCTTTAAATCTTATTTTTGTCACGGACCCAGCGTTGAAATTACTGTTGTAATTAAGATGCTTATCTAATATCTCGAAAGACGTCATTTCTAATCAGTGGTATATGAACAAAAATGTTTTAAAGGTACTGTCGGCGTATTTTCAAATCGACCTTCTACTATATTATTTATTGGGTTTCAAATTTAAAAATTGATGATTTTCGTTTTCGGATTCTCTTTTAAAATGGCTTACGAAGGCAACAAGGATTTTGAAAGTATCTCTTCTTAAGATGGTTTTTACCACATACAGGTTTTAATCTACCATTGTAAATTGAGCATGGGATTTTTCTAATCAAGTTTTTTTGGAATAACGTCGGCAGCCTCTGTAAGTTCAAAATAAAGAACATTCTGCTATGATAGAGGGAAAAAAGATACCAATTATAATCAGATATAATTTGGGTCACCGCTTTGTTTCTTCAAGTTTTAATTCCTTTATTTTCGGTGAGAATAAGTATCATATCATATGCTTATGTTTTTATTTTGTTTAATAAATTTTTGTTTGCGTTTTCGATTTAATTTTTAATCCGAATTATTGGTAGAGACTTTAAAGTGGAGAATGGGGGGGGGGGG
>NW_019402160.1:33397-52682 GCF_000591075.1 Eurytemora carolleeae
AGGGGTGGCGGGGTGGTGGGGGCTCATTATATAAATTAATACTAAAGGAGTTTAGGGTTGAATACATAAGCAAAGTTTTATACATTCACTAGCTTGGGAACCCAGCGTTACTCAAAGTTACTACAGCCGTTTACCTGCACTTGGTGGTTTTTAATATTTTAGCTATTTTTCCCGATAAAAGCTAACCCACTTATTTTAGACTCTCAAAATCAAGCTAAGAACATTCCCGTGGTTCTCCCGTTGCACATACAAAATTTTAGGAAAATCTAAGGAACTATATACAGAAACGCCCAACTTATATATAGTACGCAAATTGTGTACTGTAAGCTCTGGGAGGAATATAAACAACCCCAGTGCCCCCACAGAAGTTGAAGGGAAAGGACTAAAGCAATGATGTGATATTACAGTCCAACAAAAAACAAGTTAATATATCAAGTTAGAGCGAATAC
Source organism: Eurytemora carolleeae (assembly GCF_000591075.1). Taxonomy (NCBI): domain Eukaryota; kingdom Metazoa; phylum Arthropoda; class Copepoda; order Calanoida; family Temoridae; genus Eurytemora; species Eurytemora carolleeae. The sequence continues at coordinate 33,847 of NW_019402160.1, forward strand.
TTATGATTTTTGGCTTTCTGGTCAATATGGAAAATACAATAGCAATATATTCTTATTCCACCCCTTGAGCTCTTTTCCCTCAAAAATGATGCGTTGCCCCTGAACTCTTGTTTTATCTCCTCCCACTGCAGTACACACTTACAGAGATTTGACGCATGAGATATAACGGTTCCTGGTCTATATATTGCTCGGGCAAATCAGTCCAGGGGTTCCTGAGTTATGATCGGACAAACAGACAACCAGAGATTTTAACTATATATATATATATATATATATACATAGTTCATGTAATTATCCTTATTTGCATATAATTGTATAGATTCGCCTAATTGACTATCAGAATTATAAAGTTTGCTTTTTAAGGTGAAATTATTTAATAGAATTCTATGTTGGGAAAGTTGCTGTTTTACTGCATGAAGAAATTGGTGTTGGGGAAGTTGCTGTTGGGGAAATTAGTGATTGGGGAAAATTGTTGTTGGGGAAATTAATAATTGGGGAAATTGTTGTTGGGGAAATTGGTTATTGGGGAAGATGTCCCGGGGAAGTTGTGACTGGGGAAGTTGCGTTGGGGATCTAACCTAACACCTATGTAATGTGTGTACACTGTACACTGTCTTTACACTTTGAAGTGTAAGGTTCTGTACTTAAATTGTACAGCATTTGTAAAGCTTGATGTGTACAGTGAGAGAGGCGTACACAGGATTTTTTCAATTGGGAGCTTTACTTTTTTTAAATTCCAGGGGGTAATCTCCTAACACCCCCCCCCCCTCCTGTATACCCCCCTTGTATTATGTATGTATTATTATGTATAATTTGACCCAGTTGATAGTTCTGGTCAAATATATATCGAATATATACAGGTTGAAATAGGTTCATGGGGGGGGGAGGAGTTGTGTAGATTTCATTTTTACATTGTCTTGACTAATAGAATGACAAAAACCANCTGACATATGTTGCTAAAAGGTGCCCGAGGATCTAAGGAAAGTGTAAGGAGAGGGAAAGTGGAAAATGCAAATACCAAATTTCGGTTTCATTTTAAATATTTCTCTCAAGCAGCAGCAGCAGATGTTTTAGGGTTTTATTACTCGCTTCCAATCTTCATTCGTTTTCTTAGTTACTTTCATTTTTAAAGCAAGGTAGCTGACTGTGTACGTAATTTCTAGAGACTTTACATTTATAGATTGGTCAATTCACAACGGTACCACTTAATCCTTAGACTGAATGAGATATCCTTGATTTACAAAAATGGATTATTTTCAATAGTAATTTCTCTATCAAAATGACCATGCATCAGAGATAAAAAGAAAATCGTCAGAGTTTAACACGTATTAAGATAGATAACGAAGGTATCTTTCTCTTTTCTATTCAGATAAATGTTTACAGAGTACAGTTGTGAATCAGACAGTTTATAAAGGCAGGGTCACATGAAATAACGTTTACAGTCCCCTTAAACATGTCATTTGTTTTGATATTTTCGATAGTTTTATATAAAATTTCAAACAAAAAATCTAATAAATGCATTTTTCTGATCAATGTTGGTCATTTCTACCCCCTCTCCCCCCACCCTTCTCTTCCTCCTAATAAAATTTAATGCGGCATTTAAAGCCTTTTTAATGCACCTGCATTTAAAAAATAATTCTTTTACAAGTAAAATTTGAAATCGTTCTCGTTATTATTAAATGTACAGCCATGTTTTTTATTTTTAAATATATTTACAAATCAATACTATGCAACGGAAAGATATATAATATTATTTAAGTTAAATTTAATTATCGTGTTCAGTTTGTTTCTAAAAATGTTGTCCAAATGTATTAATTAGCCAGCAAATTAGATTCCCATATCAGACCATATGCTATTTGTAAAAAACAAAAGCTAAAAAAACAATGGCAATCCGTTTAGAGTTTTATAAATATACACGTTTCTACTTTCTCAACAGGATTAAAGAACAATAGGTTTAAAATGTATGCATCATCATGAATTTCTAATATTGACGCAACTCACTTCCGAAAACATTTCGAATTCTTGAACATTTTGTTCGAATCGATGAACATTGTGTTAGAATTTATGAACATTTTGTAAGAATTATGAACATTTTGTAAGAATTATGATCATTTTGTTAAAATTTCTGAACATTTTGTTTGAATTTATGAACGTTTTGTTAACATTTATGAACTTTTGTTAGTATTTATGAACATTATATAAGAATTTATGAACATTTTGTTAATATTTATGAACATCTCGCAAATTTTATGTTTCTAACATTATGCTCTTGATTTTGAACAAATGATCGTAATTTCAAAATGTGCCGGTAGGTTCTATATTTCTAACTTGGGTTATCTAAATCTTTTAACATTATCTGTATAATAAATTAAAGCTCATTTATATGTTCGCTTAGCTGGCCAAACGGCTGAACCAAATTGGCTGACATTTATTTTGGGAACCCAAGGGTACCACGGGTTGACTATAGGCAAAAATAATTATGGAATTTTTAAAATTTCACAGGCACTGCTAAAATCATGATTTAAGACCAAGCGCGGGTAAACTGCAGGAGTAACTTACCTGGGCAACGCCAGGCAATTCAGCTAATTATGCTTATTTACGCAACATTTGCTAGTTTTGCTCATTAATGTACATATATCTATTAAATTTATCCATCCACGTTTTAACTTTATCTATTCCAACTTTTATTTGTTTATATTTCCATCTATCTGATTATCTAATCTAAGCAGTAGTAGCATACTGCATACAATATATAATTACACAATGTTATAGAATTATTGTAATAATGATAATACTAATATATTCAGGACAATAACATTAAACTCATACTGTGTACATTTATGAACAGAAACATTAAACTTGTACCTGCACAGTACACACCTGTGTTCGTGTGCATATGTGCAACTGCACATTGTGGAATCAAATGTGTGCACATGTATTAAGTTACAACTGAGCCCGAAATTTAAAAGAGTATCGTTGAACGAAACTCCCGAGTTTCCTTTTTGGGGTCTTGGCAATTGTGTAGATTTTGATTTAAGAAATTTTAAAAAATGAAGAATATGAAGAAACTTAATAAAATAATATTTCACAACAAAAATATTGATATCCACAAAACTGCCTAACCCCATTCTTGAAACCCGGGTTTCAAAACTGGTTTTCATAACGATACCCTGTCTTAAGTTTTGGGCTCTGTAAAGCTGCACACTTTGAACCTACATGTATACAAACGATAGTGTGCACTTAAGCAATTGCACAAGCCTACATGTACACAATACAAATGTGTTCCTCAAGCACCTGTACAGTACTATACTTAGTATTTTGTAGAAAATCACATCTGCCTAACTAGTTCCTGTACAAATGTGTACATATGAGATATTACTATGTACAATTACTATTGTAATTTTTATGAATTTTGACTCCCATGATTATTAATGCTTGTGAAAGAAATGGAAAGTTGTTTGTGATGAAAATTAATTTGATTTTATTTTCCTTATTAATATTACAATAGATTATAATTTATAAAAGAACGTAGTAATTAGAAACAATGAAAGTAAATAAAAGGATTAAAAAAGGGAGTATATAGCACACGCCGAACTTACTATTTTTAAACATGTTACAGTAAGAATCAGAAAACTGTGGAATAGGAAGACGACATTAAAGTAATAGTTAAGTTTATTTGATGTTACAAAGCAAATAGTTTACTAAACTTATTAAATCACGTATTAAATGAAATGAGTCTGCTTACACTGCACAGTTTACAGTGTCTCATGTTCATTAAACTATTTTGAGTATTTAACTTGAGACTAAAGGTCGTCTTCCTATTCCAGAGAATTATGGCTATAATTGTATATTTATCTGAATACGGGTGAATAAACAGGATCTTCATATGTCCCAAAAAAAAATATGAATTTTCATCATTAATGCTCAGTTTTTAGTCGGAAAAGTCATACAAAAGGAATTAAAAAACAATAAACCAAAACTGTAAAGTACGAGAGAAAAGTAATTATGATAAAATATATATTTATTCTCTATTCTCATTCATGGTTCATAGAATCCTATTCTACAAGTAGGAATATCTGTATTAGTTCATACACTTTCACTAGTAACGGTATCCGAGAGAAACCCCCCCCATCTTCGGTGTTAAACGATGCGTCATGACGCAGCAGGATTATTTTCATGTTTGAGGCAATATTTGATGAGTTTGATCCTGGAAAAAAATAATAATAAGAATTAAAAGAAAGGAATTGAGTCTTTGTCACAAACTATAAATAGAATCATAAGCTGTCCTTTACTCGGGTGAATTTTTTTTTTATTTTTTTACTGAGTACAATTTTGTAATTGTCTTCCATCAATACTAAATTACATTCCTGCTGTGGCTTGTAACTCTGTACATCACTGTACACCCAGCACACAACGGGTTAAAATAGCATTCTTCTATCCAGCAAATATTCAATAGAACTTTTCCGAAGTGTTAGTCTAGTGTAAGCACCCCTCTGAGCTTGTAAGCTTAGTATGTTTGTAGCTCCTTATATGTAAGCTTCAATTTTAAGGATGATTTTAATAGTAATATTCCCACATAACTTTAATCAAATGAATGTTCAAACTTATTTGAATATACATTTAAAATTTATAATGTTTATTTTATATTAGTTAAAAAACGAATTAAGAATTACAAAAATAATATACTGTACTTTAAATGCTGTACACTCAAGAAAATCTCTAGCTGTTGTACTGTACTGCATTATCTACAGCTGAACACAAAAAAAGACATTTTTATAAGTTTGCATTGGGAAAAAATATGTTTATAAAAAGTTTTGTATCTATGAGTAAAACTGTTATCTTTTTTCCGAAACTCTTTTGTTAAAATGCCATGTGAAATTACATGGGATGGTGAATTGCGTAAGAGCTTAATATTTCTATAAATAAATCAAATTCCGTAATATATCTAGTTTTTGTCAGTTATACTGCAACTAAAGAGAAATCAAAAAACCTGATTATTTCATACAGCATGCATTGTTTAAAAATGTTCATTTGTGGTTTTTAGAATTTTTAATAAACATATTCAAGCTCTAAGAGAATTATTATTTTGCTACAATTAAATCATTTCTCGCATTTCGGACAAACATTCTCCTTTTACATTAATTCAGCTGAATAAAAGTGATTATTAAGTTTGTAATGATCTTTTACTATAAGTATTAAATTACACAAAAAAGCACACTGAAGACTCGGAAATGGATTAATAAGAAAGGAACAGAAACGAGAGAGAAGTATTCAATTTGTGTTTCATTTTTTTCATTTAATTCGCAATGATTTTTAAAAGTGAAAGAAATCGTCCGCATTGTGTGTATGACAAAAATTTAAATATTTGGCACACAACCTTGAATTTCAAAACAACTTCCTAAATAAAAGGATAGAAAAATTTTGGAAAAATGAATTAAGATTTTCTCAAAGGAAAAAGTTTTCTCCAAAACAATTATGTTTTATTACAATTTTGGTTGTTAAATATTTAATAATTCTAGATTCTTTTTGCAAAGCTAAATTAGCAGAAACCGCATACCTTCAACCTCAGCCTGTAATGTTCTCACAAGATTGTTCATGTTTTCTCTCTGTAATTCACGTCATATTAAAGTAAATTGCATAAAAATCTGAAATGTTTTCAATCATAACTTATTTTATTAAAGTGTTATTTAGAAGAACAAAAATATTTTAAATTTCTTGTATTTATGTTGTAAAAACTAGAAGAGCTGCGATCACAAAGTCAGACTAGAAATGTTGTATAGTTTTGACATACTCCTTCTGTCTACATGGTTCACAGTGATTTCATTTTAAATCAGAGACATAAAAATTAAAAACTGTTTTTAAAACTTTTTATTCATTATCTCACACAATAGTCAATTCACATTAAACTTTATGAATTAAAGAATGAAAATGAAATAAAAATTTAAATCTAAATAATTTTCTTGCGTAGGAATATCTATTAAAAATTTGTATTAACATTTAAACTCTGGGTTGCAAAGATATACGAATCAGAAAATCTGAGTTTGACGCAAAGACTAATTTCTTTAAAAATATACAGCTTTAAGGTATCAATAGTTTGACTAGAATATATGTAAAAATATTATAATTAATTTTTAAACCATCGTGACATATTGGTTTTTAGTATTAATCGTGAAAAAAGAGATTTGTTTACAACAACAGGTGTTGAAAATTTTAAAGCCTGCGGCGACTCGTGTATTTTTCTCTGTTCATTATTTATAGAAAAAATAAAGTGCTTTATCACAAATGATCATATAAAAATAGTTATACTAGTTAATTTACTAGTCGACTGCATTATATCTCCAATGATTTACAAGAGTAGGACAACAGTATAAAAAACCATTGATAGTGTCTTTCAGGGACGAATTCATGAAATCCATGGGAGAGTCTTAAACTTTTTCAAATTATGAGGGTGGGGGGCCCGTGGGGGAGAAATCCCCCAGGAAATTATAGTTTTTTTCTTTTTCATGGGGCTAAGCCTCATATGCACCCCCCCCCTTGAACGCCCCTGGACTCTCTCTCTCCAATGAATTGATTAAAATATGATTAATTCCGTAAAAAAAAACATTTTATTATAAAGATGTTTGTTTGTTTAGGTTTGTCCAGCTGTGGATTCCCTGGTGCCCCTGCCCACAGTACAGTACAATTTACCGAGCCAGGAGCTTCCCAGACCGTCTCGACCGGGGCTATAGCAGAGTACACGTGTGACCGGGGTTTCGAACTCCTTGGCCCGGCACGCCGGGTGTGCGGGGAGAATGGTACATGGTCACCTCAAGGAATACCATTCTGTGGTAAGTTATCAATTTTCATGAATTTAGTAACTTTTTCACCATTTTGTAGACAATTTTATACTATGCTTTTAAAGAGATTATTGTGTTGCTTATTTTACGAGTTCTTTAAATTCTTAATAGAGTTTGTTTAGACTTTAAAAATAAGTATACAAAATCACATAGATATAGTTATATGATATATGCTACGCTTAATATTGAGAATGTTTAAGAATATTCCTTAACAGATGCCGATATATGTTCAATTGAAAAAATATTACAAAGCACATTGCAAAAGATCTATAGAATCATATTTTACGATCAATACTAATTTTCTTTCTGCTTTTTTGTTAAAAATGAAAAAAGTTTCTCCATAAAATGTGTGTAAAATCTCCAAGGTTTGTCACGCTGTATACCTTGAATATATATGAAGGAGTTCAACCAGAAAATGTCAGTCCTTCAAATCAGAATATTTGGTCTTTTTAGTCAAATTTATCATATCCTTGTTCCTTGTTTCTTAATATTCATAACCCTTGATTCTTGATTCCTAGTTCCTGGTTCCTGGTTCCTGGTTTCTTAATATTCATAACCCTTGATTCCTGGTTCTTGGTTCCTGTTTCCTCGTTCCTGGTTCCTGGTTCCTTCAAATCAAAATATTTGGTCCTTTTAGTCAAATTTATTATATCCTTGTTCCTGGTTTCTTGATATTCATAACCCTTGATTCATAGTTCCTGGTTCCTGGTTCTAGGTTCCTGGTTTCTTAATATTCATAACCTTTGATTCTTGATTCCTCGTTCCTGGTTCCTGGTTCCTTGTTCCTGGTTTCTTGATATTCATAACCCTTGATTCATAGTTCCTGGTTCCTGGTTCCTGGTTCTTGGTTCCTGGTTTCTTAATATTTATAACCCTTGATTCCTGTTCCTGGTTCCTGGTTCCTTGTTCCTGGTTCCTTAATATTTATAACCCTTGATTCTTGATTCCTAGTTCCTTGTTCCTGGTTTCTTTATATTCATAACCCTTGATTCTTGATTCCTGTTCCTGGTTCCTGGTTCCTGGTTCCTGGTTTTTTAATATTCATAACCCTTGATTCTTGATTCCTAGTTCCTGGTTCCTGGTTTCTTTATATTCATAACCCTTGATTCTTGATTCCTGTTCCTGGTTCCTGGTTCCTGGTTTTATGATCTTGGTTTCTAGGTCCCGTTTTCTTGCTCTTTGTTCCTAGTTCCTGGTTTCCTGTTCTTATTTTCTAGGTCCCGGTTTCCTATTCTTATCTCCTGATTACATGCAGCCTTCTGAACTTTAGAAGTGAATCTTTGTGGAAAGTTCGCTGAGCAAAATATACAGAGCGGAACCTTTCACACACATCAAACACATCAAACACATCAAACACATCAAACACATCAAACACATCAAACACATCAAACAAACACATCAAACACATCAAACATATCAAACACATCAAACATATCAAACATCAAACACATCAAACACATCAAACATATCAAACACATCAAACATATCAAACACATCAAACACATCAAACACATCAAACACATCAAACACATCAAGCACATCAAACACATCAAACATATCAAACACATCAAACACATCAAACATATCAAACATATCAAATAAATCAAACACATCAAACACATCAAACACAGCAAACACATCAAACACATCAAAAACATCAAACACAAAAAAATCAAACAAATCAAACATATCAAACACATCAAAACGTTCCATATATCAAACTAAACACCACGCAAGCACATTATAAGAGAGTTTATTGTAACGCGTGCATTACATACATTGCAGTAACGCATGCATTACATACACTGCATATAACGGTTAAAACAGATGCAAGGTTAAATAAATATAAATAAAATATGATTAAATCAGCTGACTTCCTTATATTAAGTCATTATAGCAAAAAACTCAATGTTATTGTTCTCTCGATAAAAAAAGAAAAATCTAAAAACCACCATTTTGTTTAGTTCTAAATGTTGCCGCTGGTAAGGCTCCTATGCAGTCTAGTGTGGCAGAGGGAGGGATTCCACAGAAAGCAGTAGATGGCAGCACCAGTACTTTCTTCGACCTTAGCACATGCAGTCTTACTGAGGTTGGAATATATTTATATAAATATATAAAGTAGTAATCTCTGTTTGTTTGGATTGAAATTGAATTGATATTTAATTAAAATAAAAAGTCGGTCTCCATTGTATTGATATATACGACTATGGCTGTGTCTATTATTATTATCTATTTTTTACCCTTTTTCGTATTTAATGATAAAGTTTGTTCAATTATTTTGTTTACTTAATTGTACTGCAGAGTACTTTCAAATTAATAATTGGCATGTACAATTAACAATGGTACCAACTTTACATCTTTATCAGAGTTACCACAATAAAGATGTTCGTAGTTCATCTACCTTAAATTTTACAGATATCAATTCTGACATTTTCCCGCATTGTCTCTTCTGTATGAAATATAAATCCGCTAGTCATTTTCGCAAGTTTAACACAATAAAAAGAATCAATTTTCAGTGACAAAACAAGGATAACTTAAATTGAGGTTTCAAGAGTGAATCGAATATGCAACAATCTATTAATGAAGGGTCAGTTAAAATTTTGCCTACAGTCCCATTAAGGTTAATTTTTCCGTCTCTCGTAATGTTTGGCACTGTGTTTGTTTTTGTTATTTCTTGTATTCATTTTTTACGAATACTTTTGCTTAATCATGAGAATAAAATGTGTTGGTTCATATTATAATTGATGACGTCAAACTAAATATAATCTGTAAATAACGCATGACCCCTCTTCTCTATTTTATAATTACTAAACAAGCAATTATTTTTCATTTCCTGCTTATTCTTCTTGTTTCTATATACATTATCATATATTATATAATATAATATAATATGATATATATATATAACGGTGCATTCTTGTTTTTATTCATGATATTATTCTTTAAAAGCTAGATGTAGAATGAATAGTGAAAGATTCTATTAACTAATTAATTTTTTTATGGAAATGTTAAAGAAAAGAAATGATAATATAATAAAATAAAAGATAATCAATGATATTAATAAAACCCAAATTAAATTGATATGAAATAAATAAGATAAAAAATGCATTGAAACTGTGCGGAAAGGAAAAAAATGAAAGAAAGTGAATGCAACAGACTGAAATGTATGAAATTTTGTGAAAATAATTGAAAACAGATAAATAAATGAATAAAAGAATAAATAAATAAATGAATATATGACAGAAGAAAATGGAACAAATAAATAAATGAAGAAAATTATTTATATGTGAATGAATAGTAGAATAGATAAATAAAGGAATAAATAAATAAATGAATAAATAGGTGAATGGGTGTATGAAAAAAATGAATAAATAAATAAATAAATAAATAAATGAATAAATAAATGAATAAATAAATTAATAAAAGGATGAATAAATGAGTGAATGAATATCTAGGTTGAAAAGTCCCCCTGGTGGTACGTGAACTTGTTAGAGCCCTACATGGTCCAGCTGGTCAGGATAGATTTCGGACAGAGCTGTTGCGGTGAGATTTTCTGTTTATATGTTTCTCTGTTTATCGGTTTATCTGTTTACCTATTTGTCTGTTTGTCTGTTTATCTATTTATCCATTTATTTGTTCATCCATCTATCTGTTTATCCATCTATCTGTTTATCCATCTATCTGTTTATCCATCTATCTGTTTATCCATCTATCTGTTTATCCATCTATCTGTTTATCCATCTATCTGTTTATCCATCTATCTGTTTATCCATCTATCTGTTTATCCATCTATCTGTTTATCCATCTATCTGTTTATCCATCTATCTGTTTATCCATCTATCTGTTTATCCATCTATCTGTTTATCCATCTATCTGTTTATCCATCTATCTGTTTATCCATCTATCTGTTTATCCATCTATCTGTTTATCCATCTATCTGTTTATCCATCTATCTGTTTATCCATCTATCTGTTTATCCATCTATCTGTTTATCCATCTATCTGTTTATCCATCTATCTGTTTATCCATCTATCTGTTTATCCATCTATCTGTTTATCCATCTATCTGTTTATCCATCTATCTGTTTATCCATCTATCTGTTTATCCATCTATCTGTTTATCCATCTATCTGTTTATCCATCTATCTGTTTATCCATCTATCTGTTTATCCATCTATCTGTTTNCTTCTATCCTGACTACCAAGCATGCAGATTGTCCCTCCCCCCCACCTTCTTCTTCTGTTCTGACTACCAAGCTTGCAGATTGTTTGCTGTGTATAGCTCCCGTCATGGAGTATTCACTTTTTGTGCCTGCAAGTGTAAAGTGTAGAGTGAAAGGGAAATCTTTTATTTAATTATTTTTCTTCAAGCTTAGATGGTCATTTCTCAGCTTTATGGATGGTAAAAATTCGTCTGTTATCATGTTACCATGTTGTCATTTTACAAAGCTGTCATATTACCATGTTTTCATGTTGTCATGTCATTGTCTTGTTACTAAGTGTTCATGCTACCATGTTGCCAGTTAACCATGTTGTCATGTTACCATGTTGTCATGTTGTTATGTTACCATGTTGTTATGTTACCATGTTGTCATGTTACCATGTATTCATGCCATAATGTTGTCATGTTTAGCTTGTTATCATGTTATACCATGTTACCATTTTGTCATGGTATCATGTTATCATGTTACCATGTATTCATGCTTAATTGTCATGTTACCAGTTGTCGTGTAACCATGTTGTCATGTCATAATGTTGTCATGTTACTAATTATAATTTTTGTTACAGCTAAAGGAAGAAAAGCTACCATTGTTGTGAGGGTTGGTAACAATAGACCAGACCTTGGTGTTAATCCAATTTGTAACAGGTGAACAAAAATATCTTAAAAATAATAATATTTGTAATTATTTAAAAATAAATAACAAAAGTAATGATAATGATAAAAATACTACTTGTATTATTTCTTCCAGGTTTACCGGGTTTATTGAAGAAGGTCGACCCCTGTTTCTCCCCTGCAACCCCCCAATGCCAGGGGCGTTTGTAAGTGTACATTTCGAGGGGCCCCCAGGGGTCTCACTTTCTATTTGTGAAGCTTTTGTGTACACTGATCAAGCACTACCGATTGAAAGATGTCCGACATTCAGGTACATGATCGATGAAACTGACTTTTCTCCTCATTTTAATCCCGAATCCTAGTCCATAATCCATCCATCCATCCGGCCAAACGGCTGGATCAGTTGGGCTGAAATTATTTGAGGGAACCCATGGATGCCCCGGGGTAACAATGGCTAAAAAAATGTCGTCTTTAAAAATTCGATTTTAAAAAATTCAACGGGCAACGCCGTGCCCTTTAGCTAGTAATCCATAATCCTTATCCATAATCCATAATCCTAATCCATAATCCCTGATCCTAATTCTAATCTAATCATTTCGTAGAGATTGCAATAGGTATAATGAACACAATATTTTATCGGGAAATTTCCCTGAGAAAATTATTTTTTAAAAAAGAGATTTTTATATAAAGTGTCTTTCACGGCCCCCAAAATTCTGTATGGAACAGGTGTCTCTGTAGCTAGCAAGCAGGGTTAATCCCTTTTATTTGCTGCGGATATAATTGATTGAAACTTGATCGATAGAAATTGTGTTGCCAGAAAAAAATGCATTTTGCGCCCACCCTTCTGAGTTTCTCGCACCCCGCCCCCTTAATCATGGGTTCCCGGCTTTGCAAACCTTGATTTTTTAAAGTTGCTAGCTCCCTTTTATTGTAATCTGATCCATCCTAATTCTAAAAACAAATTTGTATTTTTTTGTATTTTTGTCTAGGGATCAGAAGCCTGGCAGTACAGCTACGTACAACGGGAAATGTTATATATTCTACGGACAACAACCAAAACAATTTAACGAAGCTAAAGGTACACCTCAAGTAAAACTACAGGGTGTCCCACGAAACATGACAGTTAATAAATAGTATTGAATGTCTTCTTCAATATACTATATAAGATAAGATAAATCAATTTTACTATAATATGACAGACATTTTTATTACTCTGTTTGGCATCAAAGAACTGTATAAATTATGGAAGAAGACATTTAAAACCAGTCACCAACTGTCTTGTTTTGTGGGACAACCTGTAACTTATAAACCAACAAAGTTTATTCTGTCCGTATATCGGAATATTTTCAATCATATTTTGTTCTCCCATTTAAAATCCGTAAAAAAAGCTTTAAAACCATTTTTGCCTAAATATATAAAATATACAAACAAACATATTTAAAAAAGAAACTATGAAAACTCTACATTTAATGGGTAAAAATGGGTTCTAAAGTAAACACTCACTGGATTTTCAAGGAGGACCCCTAAGTTTCTTTATACAATTTTAAGTGGAACCAACCATATTTGAGCCGAGGTTTAAATTTAAGCCGCCACTCAAATTCTATAAATTCGGCCTTAGGTTAGGTTGAAACAGAATTGTCTTATTTTTGAAATAAAAGCAAGTTGTCGTTATTTGAGTTGTAAAATTTACGATCAAGCTAATTCAATTGTTTTATAATAATATCACATATGCAATTACTCTAGTTTCAATTGAGTCTTTTCCACAAACTGTGAGTTTCTAATCTCTAATCTTTGCATGCCAATATGTTAGACCTTAGATATTTCAAACTGTGAATTCTGTTGGAATAAATAATTGAAGTTTAAAATATCAACCGTCACCATCAGGCTGCAAAGATAAAAAAATTGGAGTTTGCAAAAAAGACTCAATTCCTTTAGGGTATTTTGATGATAACTGTTTTTTCTATCAAAACTTTCATTTTCTTCAAGTAAGTTAAAAAATGACATCATGCTGTGACTTCGTGCATTGCATGGATTATGAAGTTCTGAAAACAAAGGAATTGAGTCTTTGCCACAGATTCAAATTTTCTAATTCCTATATCTTTACAACCTGGCTTAGTAAACCTTTGATATTTCAAACTTAGTTTATTTAGTCTAACAGAATTCATTGTTTGAAAAAAGACTCAATTCCTTTATTTCTATAAATTTAATTTTACGATTGGAATTACTTACAAGGGAGTAATCTGTTCTACTAAGTATATTCGGTTTCAAATTAATTTTAAAATTGTAAATGATTGGTTAGAAGCGTACACATCGTGGGTTTCTTCCACTTGACTTTGCACTTTCCTCCATATTTTCACCTTGTCTTGGCCAGTTTTGCACCCCCCCTCCCCTGGAATAATCTTACGTCCCTAGGATTGGTTAACAATTTTAAAGCTTGGTATTACCCGAGTATTTAATTCACTATTCAGATTATATATATACCACTAACTGTATTGAGAGAAAATGATGAATCCAACCCAGCTCTCCAGGGTTTTTTTTATATTGGATTCTGTTTAGAGTTCTGTACTGAGCAGGATGGATCTCTAGTAGATGAATCCAACCCTGCGCTCTAGGGTTTCTTTAATATTGGATTCTGTTTAGAGTTCTGTACTGAGCGTGGAGGATCTCTGGTAGATGAATCCAACCCTGCTCTCAAGGGTTTCTTTAATATTGGATTCTGTTTAGAGTTCTGTACTGCGCAGGATGGATTCCTAGTAGATGAATCCAACCCTGCTATCCAGGGTTTCTTTAATATTGGATTCTGTTTAGAGTTCTGTACTGAGCGTGGAGGATCTCTAGTAGATGAATCTAACCCTGCTCTCCAGGGTTTCTTTAATATTGGATTCTGTTTAGAGTTCTGTACTGAGCAGGATGGATCTCTAGTAGATGAATCCAACCCTGCGCTCTAGGGTTTCTTTAATATTGGATTCTGTTTAGAGTTCTGTACTGAGCGTGGAGGATCTCTAGTAGATGAATCTAACCCTGCGCTCCAGGGTTTCTTTAATATTGGATTCTGTTTAGAGTTCTGTACTGAGCGTGGAGGATCTCTGGTAGATGAATCCAATCCCGCTCTCCAGGGTTTCCTCTCCTGGGAGTTATGGAGAAGACATAGAGGGGATCCTAATGGTCAGTACTGGTTGGGAGCAGAGAGGGATCAGCTGGATTCTAAAAACTGGAAATGGATCTCTGGAAAATCTGTGACGGTTTCGTTCTGGAATTTACCCGGAGGAAACGAGAATTGTGCCAGGTGTGTGCTTTCATTCAGAATAATCCCTTTCTATTTTGATTTTGCAAGAAAATAAACACGTTAAACGTTAAAGTTAAAGGGAGTGTTCGCGAAAAATGAAAGTGGTATAGGCTTACGGCGAAAAATTATTGCTTTTGATTGCTACTAATCTTACTTCTATCTATTGTGTTTGTAAGGAGAAATTGTTAAAAACGACTAAAACTGAAGAACGTTGCGTCCATACAAATTCAGAAAGTTGCAATATACGGCTCGAATCATAAAAAATCAATTTAATTTTTCAACAAATCATTCAGATATTATAGCCTTTAGTCATCGATTATTTTTGGGCGCATTCATTTATAATTAATATTTGATAATATTTTTGATTTGCTTTGTAAAACGCCTAAATAGTTGGCCGCCAGATGCTTTCGATGCAGAGACACCTAGCGGAAAAAAGTCGTTTCATGTGCATTGTATATAAAACAAATATTATGAAATAATAACTATATACGAATGCGTCGAAAAATAATCGATAACTGAATCTGAATGATTTGTTTGAAATTAAATTGAACGATTAACGTTATAATCAGCTGTAAACTCTCAACCCTGTGGTTGTTCATTACTAGAATAAAATCAGTCATAAATCTTTCATTCAAAATTCATTCAAAATAGAGTAAAAAAAACCTGATGTATCTTTCTTTGATATTCATAACACATCCAACCAAAAAAATAATAATGGACAAAAATATTTTTTTTCTGGCTGAAAATTGAATCTTAAGTAAAGGTTCGCAATCGCATACTTTTAAACCAGGATTTACAATTTGTCATTTTTCATCTTACAGTCAGACCCAGAAAACTGTGGAATAGTTTTTTTTGAATAAGATACAGGGTGTCCCACGAAACATGACAGTTGGTAAATAGTTTAGAATGACTTCTTACATAATTTGTTCAGTTGTTTAATACCAAAGACAATAATAACAATATTATATCAAAGTAAAAATAATTTGAAATTAAAATAAAGTTGAGCAAAAGATTTTTTAAACGAAATAAACTGCAAACAGCCTTTAATATCTAATATAGTGTATGGAAGACGAAATTCAAAACTATTTACTAATTGTCATGTGTCGTGGAACACCCTGTAGTTAGAAGTTTCAGAATCAGTATATATGCGTTAATCATTGAAGATTTTCAAATACATCGTTGTACATTTTCCCCCACACAATAAAGAAAGAAAAGTAATCTAACTTATATATTTAATTATTTGGAGAATGGAGAATGAGTTAACAAAAAAAAGTTGTCCATGATTAAGTTTCTTTTTTTCCTGAATCATTCTCTTGAGGGCATGTACAACTTTGAAAACTTTGCTTGTGTATATTGTGTATATAACATATGGATAGGAAATGTAAAGAATTTTCAGTTTTTTATGATAATGGTTTAGATGAGATGAAAGTTTTAGTTTTTTTTTTCTTAAATTATAAAACAATTTGTTTTTAAACTTTAAAGAAAGATTTTATTCAATTTTTCTATTTTCCTCGGGGGTCAGGTTTCTACAATTCTTTTTCCCAGTTTATAAAATTTCTTCAACTTATTTCTGTCATGTTGAATCCATCTGCTGCCCTTGGCTCAAAACACATGTTGGATTTAATACTTTAATTGTAAATACGCTTTAGAACTTAATATTCTGACAGCTGGGTATATACACTACATATATACATATATATATACTCATTTAGTTATTATACTTTCCCTTTCCTTCAGTTCACTTCCCTTCAATCAACAATTCTTTTTTGAATTTTCTTTCCGCCCTTCGCAGTATTCTTTTATCTTAGTATATCTAATTTTATAGTCCCAATATTTTTGAAACATGATGAAGCAAATCTTTGATATTTTAAACTTTCTTTCCAGGTAAATTCATAATTTAAAATATCAAAGGTTAACAACATCAGGCTGAAAATATATTTGGATTAAATAATTAGAGTTTGTGATAAGTGCTCAGTTTCTTTGATGCATTCTTCTTGAATATCTACTATCTATCTATCTAGGTTTGATGGAACTAAAGGCTGGTTATGGTCTGATACTAAATGTGATCAGAACCTGAACTATATCTGCCAACACAGTGAGTATAATTCTTATTCGTTTAATAAGTCGGAAAGTATTTGAACCATGCCAAGAAATTTTACTACACAGCATGATTCTGCACTCTGCAAGATTGGTTCAGTTTTCTAAAAATTCAAGAGTAAAAGAAAAGTAAAATATTGTTTAAAATGAGCTTAAATATAACAGGATGAGACTGTAAAGACGATCCAAAACTCTAAAAATATGACGATTTGAAGCTTGATTTTTGGTTTCCGCTCTCAATTGATTATTTTGATGGTTTACTAAATGATTAAGCACAGAAATAAGCCTTTTTTGACCTTCAATGAACCATGAATGCAAGGAAATGGACTAAATATAATCCATACAGTCGTCTCTGAAATCTCATCCCTTGTGGGTAACCCTGTATATGTACACTGTACTGCAGGCTGAGCTTCTCAGGCTACATTTGTTGCATAAAAACGTTCTGGGTCCCTCTTGCAGAAAAATCACAATAAATATAAGTAAAAAACGTTAAACATGGAGATCTCTTGATCATTATTATTTAAATGTACTTGATTTGTTGTTATCAAACATGATGATGAATTATTAGTGTTTTAATAAAGCAAAACACATGTGAAAAATAATTCGAAAAATCACATTGTCTTGTTAACACTTAATGTGAGGTTTGAGAAAAGTATAATTAGATATTGCAAAAAAATGTGAAACCTTTACACTAAATGACAGTTCGTTAACTATCTTTGAGAAATTGTTGTCAACATAAAATCTTTGCTTTTTCTTTTAAGGAATTGAGTCTTCGCCATAAAAATTAATTTTTTAATCCCCATATCTTTGCAACGCAATATCGTAGACCTTAGATATTTCAAATTATGTTTGCAAAAATATAGGGATTAGATTAAGATTAAGTTTGTGGCAAAGACTCAATTCCATAATTTTTTTCTTTTATAAGTTGTATTTTATGTTTCAAAAAGTTTTTTTCGGGATGAAAATTGTATAATAAACAATTTATGATTAATAATATTCGAATATTTATTTTGTTTTCAACTTTCTCTTTATTTTCACTCTTGTTTTAAAGTGGTGTATTCTGTAAACCATATGGTCTAGAAATTTTGATGTTGGATCCCGGATTGAGTATGTTTGTGACGAGGGTCACCTGCTCGTTGGACCGGCTCGGCGTAGCTGCCTAGCAACAGGATTCTACTCAGAGTTTCCACCAGTTTGTAGATGTAGGACATTTTTACTTAAAGGGACTGTCGACATAATTTCAAGTTACATCGTAATTAAAGAGGGACATACCCGAATCACTACGGTACCTTTGGAATCTTTGTCCTAGCTAAAACTATGCAAGTTTCGTCATTTTTCTATTCAAAATTTCTTCTTCTTAACAACTTTATTCAATATAAAACGATCAGCAATAGTATTCTCATTTGTAGAATTATATAGAGAAAAATTGTCTCATTTTATCTTCGTACCTATTGCAGTAATGAGCTGCTTTTCGCAGAGCTCTCCATTGATAAAGGTTTATTCAAAAACTTCATTGAATAATTTTGCAAGCTATTTATTTTTGTGGGTTTTCTTTATAAGTGATTGGCGAATTTATGCATCAGAGACAAAAACCATAATTTACAGAATTTAACACTTTATAAAATGGAAAAGGAAAGTATCTCCTTATTATACAATACTCAGACAAAGATTAAAATAATACTGGAGTGGACCGGGAAGGGGTTCTTTAAATGAATGATCACTTAAAATTGCCTTTCCATTTGGTCCATTGCAAGTCCATTGCATGTTTTCTTATTATGAAGGGGG